>NW_027331924.1:8906625-9124125 GCF_048418815.1 Hemitrygon akajei
AAGACCTTCTTTTGATGTTACCGTGAAGCATTTTCAGTGACGAGGGTTAGTGCAGTTCTGTTTCACTGTTAAAAGAGAGAGAAATAAAGAACAGCAAACGCTGTCTCCTTTAGTTATCGATCAATTCTAAATTGTTAGAAACAGGTGAACCAGTAAGACGAAGCGTGTTCAATGTGGGTGAAATGTGCGGTGAACCTTCCTAGGAGAGCCCAGCTTAGTAGCCTGTCTTGTCTTTCCACTGCCTCCAACGCTTCTGGCGACAAACTCAGCCGGTTAAATCTTGAATGCGAATTCTGATTGCGTTCCTGAATATCCAGTGACTTTACAGTGTCGAACAAATCTGAGCACCTGCAGAAACTTTCCCGACAGGAAAACGTCTGGACACAGATTCACCACTCGCAGGCAACAGAAATCCCAGCTCAACTCTGTGCTAACAGACGTTCCTCTGCTCTCTGCCGTGTAGACCAGGTGGTGAAGGGTGACCGCGGCATGTTTGCCCTCATCATGGAGGCTTTGGGGGAGTTGGAAAAGCCTTCAGTAGCTGAAAATGTATTAAAGTATGCATTTAAATGTATACTTGAATATAAATGTATTAAATGCCATCAGACTCTTCAGTACACAGAGCCTGGGCTGACACCAACTTACTGCTCTCTACTGTGCCTATTGTCTTGTTTATTATTTATTGTAATGTCTGCACTGTTTTGTGCACTTCATGCAGTCCTGAGTAGGTCTGTAGTCTAGTGTAGTTTTTTTCTGTGTTTTTTTTACGTTGTTCAGTGTAATTTTTGTACTGTTTCGTGTACCACCATGGTCCTGAAAAACGTTGTGTCGTTTTTGTTGTGTACTGTACCAGCGGTTATGGTCGAAATGACAATAAAATGACTTGATGACTTGAAGTAGGGCGCACATGTATCACCGCGCCGTTCTGGTCACCACACTACATAAATGACGTCATTAGCTGGAAAGATTAGATAGGCGAGTGATGCAATTAACTGCAATAAGTCATATAAAATTAAAATAAAATATTATTAGCTGCTGCAGAATGATCAGTGTAACTTTATTTGTGTTGCACGAGTAATAGTCGAACGGGCTGTAGTGAGGATAACAGGTGTACTTGTACCGAACGGGATGCGATGCGTGTGTCCCGTTCAATCTGATTCTAGATCATAATGCACAATTTAGATCTCGTTCGTTTTCCATCCAGGAGTTAACCAACACAAGGAAAGCCAGAGTCTGCCAGCAGAGCGCCATCTAGCGGCTTTGTTATGTAGTGAACAACGGGCCGGATTCCAGTCCCGGAAGGCTGTCCCGAATTTGGAAAACTTTCTAAAATCGTTTAATAGTTTTAATAAACTGGAAATGGATTCTTCAGGATTCGAAATATAAACTAAGAGATCGTCAGCATAAAGGCAGATCTTATGAATAGACCCATTTATGAAAATTCCATGAATATCTTTAGCTTCACGAAGTGCAATAGCCAAGGATTTCAGCACCAAATTAATTAACAAGGGACTTAATTGACATCCTCGTCTCCTACCCCGCGAAGGCCGAAAAAAAGGGAGATCTGCAATTATTAGTAATAACAGTAGCAATAGGGTTTTTATATATCATTCTGATTCACTTATTTAAATTAATACCAAAGCCGAATTTCTCTAAAGCATTAGTAAAGTGTCTCTATTCAGCTCTGTCAAATGCTTGACATACAGACAGACATATTTTATTGATCCTGAGGGAAATTGGGTTTCGTTACAGTCGCACCAACTAAAAATAGTGAAGAAATATAGTAATATAAAACCATAAATAATTAAATAATAAGTAAATTATCCCAAGTGGAAATTAGTCCAGGAGCAGCCCATTGGCTCAGGGTATCTGGCACTCCGAGGGAGGAGTTGTAATGTTTGATGGCCACAGGTAGGAATGACTTCCTATGACGCTCAGTGTTACATCTCGGTGGAATGAGTCTCTGGCTGAATGTACTCCTGTGCCTAACCAGTACATTATGGCGTGGATGGGAGACATTGTCCAAGATGGCATGCAACTTGGACAGCATCCTCTTTTCAGACACCACCGTCAGAGAGTCCAGTTCCACCCCCACAACATCACTGGCCTTACGAATGAGTTTATTGGTTCTGTTGGTGTCCGCTACCCTCGCCTGCTGCCCCAGCACACAACAGCAAACATGATAGTACTGGCCACCACAGACTCGTAGGACATCCTCAGTATCGTCCGGCAGATGTTAAAGGACCTCAGTCTCCTCAGGAAATAGAGACAGCTCTGACCCCTCTTGTAGACAGCCTCAGTGTTCTTTGACCAGTCCAGTTTATTGTCAATTCATATCCTCAGGTATTTATAATCCTCCACCATGTCCACACTGACCCCTTGGATGGAAACTGGTCACCGGTGCCTTAGCCCTCCTCAGGTCCACCACCAGCTCCTTAGTATTTTTCACATTAAGCTGCAGATAATTCTGCTCACACCATGTGACAACTTTTCCTACTGTAGCTCTGTACTCAGCCTCATCTCCCTTGCTGATGCATCCAACAATGGCAGAGTCATCAGAAAACTTCTGACGATGGCAAGACTCTGTGTTGTAGTTGAAGTCCGAGGTGTAGATGGTGAATTGAAAGGGAGACAGGACAGTCCCCTGTGGAGCCCCAGCGCTGCTGACCACTCTGTCTGACACACAGTGCTGCAAGCCCTGTGTTACACGTCTGCCAGTCAGGTAATTAATAATCCATGACACCAGGGAAGCATCCACCTGCATCACTGTCAGTTTCTCACCCAGCAGAGCAGGGCAGATGGTGTTGAACGCACTGGAGAAGTCAAAAACATGACCGTGCTCGCCGGCTTGTCCATGTGGGCGTAGACATGGTTCAGCAGGTAGATGATGGCATCCTCAACTCCTAGTCGGGGCTGGTACGCGAACTGAAGGGGGGTCTAGTGTGGCCTAACCATAGGCCGGAGCTGCTCTAGAACAAGTCTCTCTAGGGTCTTCATGATGTGGGAGGTCAATGCCACCAGTCTGTAGTCATTGGAGCCACTGGGGCGCTGCGTCTTCGGTACAGGGACGAGACAGGACGTCTTCCACAGCACAGGAACCCTCTAGAGACTCAGGCTCAGGTTAAAGACATGGTGAAGTACTTCACATAGCTGGGGGGCACAGGTTTGAGCACCCTGGGGCTGACACCATCCGGGCCTGCAGCCTTGCTTGGGTGGAAACATTTCAGCTGTCTTCTCACCTATTCAGCTGTGAAACCCACTGTGGTGGTTTCAGGTGAGGGAGGTATGTAGTCCTCTGAGCAGGGTGGTGGCTGTGAGGAGGGGTAGGAGGGGTGAGCGGAGTATGTGTTGGTTGGGGGCCGACAACAGATGAATCATGTGGGGGATGGGCAGGGACCACAGTGTCAAATCTGTTGAAGAACAGGTTAAGTTCGTTGGTCCTCTCTGTACTGCCTTCAGCTCCTCCGTTGCTAGTTTGCCGAAACCCAGTGATGGTCCTCATCCCACTCCAGACCTCTTTCATGTTGTTCTGTTGGAGTTTCCACTCAATCTTCCTGCTATAACTGTCTTTTGCCTCCCTGATCTTGGCTTTCAGGTCCTTCTGTATTGTCCTCAGCTCCTCCCAATTTCCTTCTCTAAACGCCCACTTTTTAGCGTTCAGGATGTCCTTAATGTCTTTTGTTACCCATGGCTACTGTGTGTATCTCGGGGGTGGGGGTGGGTGCGGTGGGGTGGTTTGGGTGGTGGGGTGTCTTAGAAAAGTATGAATATATAACATTTAACAGTCTCCTACCATTAGAGAAGGGATAACGGCCATTAACACAACGTGTTTGGTCTTGAGAGACAATTTTTAGCTAGAAAATTCTCCAGCTGATTAGCCATTATTTTTCAAAGAATTTTAGCATCCGCATTTAATGATGAAATAGGTTTATATGATGCACAGTCAGTGGAAGGTCCTTTATTATGTTGATTTCAGGCTCACTTCCTGTGCCACGTGCAACCGGGCTAAGAACTGGGAAGGCAGTACAGTTAAACTTGCAGCGAAGCAGTTGGTGCAGCGGGGTAGTTTCAGATATCGGGATCATTGAGCTCTCTTCACTGGCGGGAAAGACCGGTGTCATGGCAACAGGCTACACCTAAGATAAAGTTGTTTCGCTGGCAGTGCCTGGGAGAGTTTTAAATCATTGTGGCATAAACTTTTCACAATTAAACTCCAATCATCTTGCTAGGTTCATTTCCATTTCATTTTCATTTTTAGAATCTTTTTATTACTACATAATCTTCAACAACTATAGTATAATACAAAACTTCAACATATTAATATGTATGCAACTAATAGAGCTGAAGAAAAAAAGCTAATCGTAATATATAAAAATGAAAAAATTATATATAGAAAAAAGAAGGAAAAAGAAAGAACCCCATCTATCGAAGAAAAAAAACATTAACTTAAAAACAAAACAACATTAGGAATCAACCCCCGGAAGCAATACGTTGAACCATCATCTAGATATATAGAAAAAAAGTCATCAACCGCCAATTCACATTTTTTTAAAAAGATAATAAAATTGGAAGGAAACCATATAGAATAATTCAAATTAAATGGTGATATCTGGCAAAAGAACCACATTTTCTCTCAAAATCAAATCCAGGTTCAAAAGTTCTACTTCTAGTTATTTTCCAAGCTGAGACATAACATTACTTGAGAAAACCATTCAACTAAGGTAGGAGAAGAGATATCTTTCCATTTTAATAAAATAGCCCTTCTTGCCAACAATGTAACAAATGCAATTACATTTTGATCTGAAGATGAAATACCCTGAATATTATGTGGAACTATTCCAAATAGAACAGTGAGTCTATTAGGTTGTAAATTAATTTTCAAAAGCTTTAGAGATTGTAGAAAATAAAGATTTCCAAAATAGTTTCAATGAAGAACATGACCAGAACATATATGACAAAGTAGCTACTTCAGTTTTACATCTACCACAGTAATTATCTGCACTAGGAAATAGTTTAGATTGTCTCTCATTTGTTAAATGATAACGATGGACAATTTTAAATTGATTTAAACAGTGATTGGCACATATAGATGAAGAATTTCCATTTTTCAAAATTCGAACCCAATCTTCATCACAAAGGTCATATTAAGTTCTCTCTCTCAATCTTGTTTAATCTCTAGTAATAGGTTATCGTTTTGTAACAAGAGTAAATTATAAATTTAACTAATGGAACCTTTCACTAAGGGATTCAATTTCAAAATGGTATCCAACAAATCATATTCTTGTAAATATGGAAATATAGGTAAATATTGTTGTAAAAATGTCTAACCTGAAAATATTGCAAAAAATGTGTGTGAGAGAGAGTATTTGTTAATTAACTCTTCAAAAGTCATCAATCGACCATTACAAAATAAATCTGTAAAAAAAAGGATCCCTTTATTTTTCCATAGGAGAAAAATGGGGTAGGTTATTGAATGTTTAAATGAAAAGTTTCGATATAAAAAACTAGACAAATTAAATTGTTTAAAATTTTAAAAATCACGAAACTGAATCGAAATCCGTAAAGATTGTTTAATAACCAGGTAAAAATTTAAATCTGGAATTTTAGAGAGCTGTAAAGGTAATGAAGCTCCTAATATTGAAGTTAAATGAAATTGTTTAACAGCTTTTAATTCCAAATCAACCCAAAGTGATTTTTAGCTCTTATTGAGCCAGTATAACCAAAAACATAATTGTCTAATATTTGTAGCCCAATAATACAGTCTTAAATTAGGAGGTGTAAATCCACCATCTTTTTTGGGTTTTTGTAAATGGTGCTTGTTAATCTTGATCTCTTATTGTTCCAAATAAAGGAAGAAATAAGAGAGTCAATTTGATTTTAAAAAAATAGTTAAAAAGATAGGTATATTTTGGAAAATATATAAAAACCTAGGTAAAATCATCATTTTGACAGCATGGATACGACCTATTAAAGAAAGAATAAGTGGATTCCATCTAGAAAATAGAAATTTCATGGAGTATACTAAAGGAACTATATTAGCTTTATAAAGATCTATATATGTTTTCGTAATTATAATACCTAAATATCTAACTGTATTAACAATTCTAAAAGAAATATCATTATATGTACTAACAGGAGTATTTAATGGAAACAATTCAATTTTATTCAAATTAAGTTTATGTCCTTCCTGAAAATTTTCCAAAATCTTTAAGTTTTTCCAAAATATTAGGAATTGAGTCATCAAGATTCGAAATATAAATCAAAAATCATCTGCATGAAGAGAAATCTTCATTATTTATCGTTCCATTTATAGAAATAATGTTTTGGTAATGTTATAGCTAAAGGCTCCAATACAAGATTAAATAATAAAGGGCTTAATGGACATACCTGTCTAGTACCACGACAAAGAAGACCTTGTATTGTTAGTAATGACGGTGGCAATAGGGTTCTTATAGATTATTGAATCCATCTATTAAAATTAATACCAAAACCAACTTTTCTAATACTTTGAGCAAGTATGGCCACTCAATTCTATCGAATGCCTTTTCTGCACCAAGAGCGATACCACATTGAGGTTGCTTAGATAATGCAACCTGAAAGCCCGTTTAATAAAGCCCGTTTGGTCCATGGAGATGATTTAAAAAATAATATTTTCCAAGCGTTTATCATTATTTTAGAAAGAATTTTTGCATTCACATTTAGTAGCGAAATTGGTCTATATGAGGAGCATTCAAACAGGGTCTTTATCTTTTTTAAAATATTAAGGAAATAGATGCCTCATAAAAAGAAGAAGGTAAATTACCCTTCTCAAAGGATTCATAAAATATTTCAAAATATTCGGAGAAACTAATCTTTCAAATTTTTTTGAAAAATCCCACCGAATAACCATCAAGTCTGGGAGGTTTACCTGATTGCATTGATAAAATAGCTTTCTGAATTTCATGCTCGGTAATTGTAGCATCAAGCATCTGTTGATCTTCCATGAGAAATTTGTGGAAATTTAATCTTATGTTAAAAATTTTCCATTTTGGAGGAATTTGCTGATAATTGAGATCTATAAAGATCATAGTAAAAATCTTGAAAAGTCTTATTAACATCCTCATAGTTACTTACTATATCTCCATTGTTTTTACGAATCGTTAATATTTGCCTTTAGCTCTAACTGCTCTCAGTTGGGAAGCTAAGAGCTTATTCTTTTTATCCCCAGAAATATAAAATTGACTTTTCAATTTAAGCAAATATCCTTCAATAGGATATGTTAGTAATAAGTTATACTGTGATTGTAGTTCTACTTTCTTTTATACGAAACAACATTTGGAGAGATTGCATTAATGTTATCTAATTCTTTAATTTGTTTAGAAATTTTATCGAATTCCATTCTTGTTGTTTCTTCAATTTAGGTATATACGATATAATTTGACCACGTAGATAAGCTTTTAATGTCTCCCAAAGTACTAACTTGGAGACGTTTCCTATATTACTAAAGAGATAAAACTCTTTTAGCTGAGTTTCAATAAACTCATCAAATTCTGCACTTTGTAATAAATGTTCTGGAAAACGTCAAAATGGTCTGGTAGAAACAACATCTTTCAATTCAAATATTAAATTTAAAGGAGCATGATCCGAGATAGCAATCGCATCTTACTCACATTTCTGAACATTATAAAATAGTCAATTCTCGAATATTTATTATGAACATGTGAGAAAAAGGAATATTCTCTATCAGTAGGATGCATATGCCTCCAGATCTCAAATAAGCATTAATCAATTAAAAAGGAATTAATAAGTGATGCAGAATGGTTTGGAAGTGATGTTTTGGATGATGACTTATCCATTAAAGCTTTTAAGCAAGTATTAAAATCACCACCCATTAATAACATATATTCATTTAATCAGGTAATAGAGCAAAAACTGCTTTAGAAAATGAGGGATATCAACATTTGGTCCATAAATATTAACCAAAACTATTTTCTAATTACAAACTATTCCTTTAACAATTAAAAATCTACCATTACTATCGGCTATAATATCCTCCTGATTAAAAGGCATATTAGAGTCGATAAAAATAGAGAAGCGTCTAGTTTTACTCTGGGAATTTGCATGAAATAGAGGACCCTTCCCAAATTTATAAGATCGATTTTTATCACATAACCTGATATGCGTCTCTTGAGCAAAAATTATATCAGGCTGGAATCGATTTATAACTTTAAATGTTTTCTTACGCTTAATAGGGTGATTCCAACTGCGGACATTCCAAGTTAAAACACTTAACTGTTTAGATGTCATCATGAAACTTTGTATCTAAAAAAAGTAGTTTGACGCATGTCAGGATAAAGTGATCGAAAATGGCGGAGATGAACAGCGATAAAAATAATTAGCTTATGCTCCGGGATTCCAAAATTGGGATAGAAAAAGAAAAAAAAACAAGCTACAAAGCCCAGAAGCAAGTCGATGTCAATCGATGCAAGCCCCAAGAAATGCATTGACACGAATACAATTCCGCCTAGCTGAGTAATAACAAATAATAATAATAAAGTGATTTCTATCTCCCTCTACCGAATATAAATCTCATTACAGTCAACATATATCTCAGTATAATTAACTTGGAAGGATAGTGTTTTTCTTGTGAAACCAAACGACCTTCAATTTGAAAGTAACCTTCATAGTATTAGATAAGGGCAGAAAAACACATCCAAAACAATTCGTGGAATATTTGCACAAAAGAAAAACAATCGCCATCCTTAAATTGTCCAATCTGTCTTTAAAACACAAGGAAATCCAAATAATTACTTTTAAAAAGATCTTCAATAAAGCATACAGAATAAAAAAAAACTGATTCATTTAAATACCGCAAAAAATGTTCTAGATGTTCAAACTGAACTACAGCCTATCAACAGTTCTATAATGGAAAACGCTTCGTTTGATAAACAAGTTTCACAGAAGGAGCAAAAGCAGCCTGTTGCTAAACAATTTCGCATGGGAGGACGTCACGTGATGACGTAGGATCGAGACGTGGAAATCCAGCTCTCCCGTAAAAACCAATAAAACAAAGTTTAAGTGAAGAAGAGTTAATAAATACCTTCTAGAAACTACTTATAAACAATTCAGGATTATCTTTAGATATGCCTCCTAAACAGAAACAGAAGAGAATTACTACTTTGAAGACAGCGCGAGTTGGCGGGAAAGAGGCCCTGCTGTTTTGGCGGAGCCTCGTACTCAAGTTGGATCTCTTCCCGGTGAAGTACCTGTCGCTTCCGATGGTGCAGGGCAGTTGGCTGCGGCAATATCAACGGTCTCTAAGAAGAAACATCGGGAGCTGCGCATGCGTGAAGAAACGACTATGCACAAATAAGTGCAAACAAAACTACAAGTTCCAACTACGACTGGAAGTGAAAATGAAAGTGAATCGGAAGTAGAATCAGACTCTCTGGGAAACACAGATCAGGAAATAGATGAAGAAGAAGAAGAAGAAGAAGAAGAAGAAGAAGAAGAAGAAGAAGAAGAAGAAGAAGAAGAAGAAGAAGAAGAAGAAGAAGAAGAAGAAGAAGAAGAAGAAGAAGAAAGAAGAAGAAGAAGAAGAAGAAGAAGAAGAAGAAGAAGAAGAAGAAGAAGAAGAAGAAGAAGAAGAAGAAGAAGAGGAAATTAAAGGTGGAAAAACTTTCTAGATACATAAGAAAAGCCCTGATACAAATAATGCATGAATTAAAAGTAATAAAAACAGATATAAGAAATGTGAAGATTACGCCTGGTAAGGTGGTGGAAAAAAAACCCAAAAGAAGATGGACAAGAAAGTTAAAAAGTTGGAGAAAAAAATGGGAGACAACACTGAAAGAATGGACAAGATGGAAGATAATATCCTTGCCTGGACGTCAGAATGAAAACTGTTGTTGAAAAAGTAGATGTGCTCGAAAATTTCAGCAGACGAAACAATGTTAAGATTGTTGGTCTTAAAGAAGGTATAGATAGATAGATAGATAGATATATACTTTATTCATCCCCATGGGGAAATTCAACATTTTTTCCAATGTCCCCATACACCTTGTTGTAGCAAAAACTAATTACATACAGTACTTAACTCAGTAATAAAATGATATGCATCTAAATCACTAACTCAAAAGCATTAATAATAGCTTTAAAAAAAAGTTCTTAAGTCCTGGCAGTTGAATTGTAAAGCCTAATGGCATTGGGGAGTATTGACCTCTTCATCCTGTCTGAGGAGCATTGCATCGATAGTAACCTGTCGCTGAAACTGCTTCTCTGTCTCTGCATGGTGCTATGTAGAGGATGTTCAGGGTTTTCCATAATTGACCGTAGCCTACTCAGCGCCCTTCGCTCAGCTACCGATGTTAAACTCTCCAGTACTTTGCCCACGACAGAGCCCGCCTTCCTTACCAGCTTATTAGACGTGAGGCGTCCTTCTTCTTAATGCTTCCTCCCCAACACGCCACGGCAAAGAAGAGGGCGCTCTCAACAACTGACCTATAGAACATCTTCAGCATCTCACTGCAGACATTGAATGACGCCAACCTTCTAGGAAGTACATTCGACTCTGTGCCTTCCTGCACAAGGCATCTGTGTTGGCAGTCCAGTCTAGCTTCTCGTCTAACTGTACTCCCAGATACTTGTAGGTCTTAACCTGCTCCACACATACTCCATTAATGATCACTGGCTCCATATGAGGCCTAGATCTCCTAAAGTCCACCACCATCTCCTTGGTCTTGGTGATATTGAGACGCAGGTAGTTTGAGTTGCACCATATCACAAAGGTATAGAGGGAGAAGATTCAATAAAATTCTTTCAAAAATGGATTCCGGAAATCTTGGAAATGGAAGAGGGAAGTCAGTTATTTGAGATCGAAAGGGATCATAGAGCTTTAAAACCAAAGCCCCAACGAGATCAAAATCCACTATCAATCTTGATAAAATGTTCAAAATATCAAGATGCAGAAAATATCTTGAGGGCAGCTGCTCAAGGTGCCAGAAAGAGAAATGGGCCATTGATGATAGAAGGGAAAAGAGTTCTTTTTTATCCTTATATAAGTTACGACCTATTGAAGAGCGGAAGGAATTTAATTCAGTGAAAAAAAATCTTATGGGAAAAGGGTTATAAATTTATATTGAGCTACCCAGCAACACTGATAATTTTTTTTGGATGACGAAGAAAGAAGATTTTTTACTGATCATCAGAAAGCGGAGGAGTTTCTACGAGAACTTCCTAATATTCGCGAGATGCGGTAAAGAATGATGGAAATGAAATGATTGAAGATGAAGATTGAGATAGAGATCGGATCTGATGGACATTTATGAGTAGAAGAATATACAAATATACTTTAAGTATATGATAGAAGTGGAACAAGAAAAAAATAATTGAGGAATATTAATTGGGGGTAGAGATATTAATTTTTTTCTTCTTCACTGATATATAACTTTTTTTGTTACGGGGGAGCTGGAAGAGCTTCTGATCGATTTGCTGCAGGATTCATGTGTGTAATCATGGCGATTGCCATGACCCGTAAAACGGAAGGGGGTACTGTTGTGTTTCTATTCATGCACGACATTAGTGGGGGGGGTATTATTTTACTTTTTTTTCTTTACTATCTATCTTTCTCTGTTTTTCTTTTTTTGCCTGGATGATTGGGGGGGGGGGGGAGACACATAGCAGCATGGAGAATTTTAAAGAGGTTAGCCAAGGTATTATGAATGACTAATTTACTTAATTTTTTTAAGTTTTTAATGTTAATGGGCTTAATTGACCTGTGAAAAGAAAAAGAGTTTTAACATATATTAAGAAAATGAAAGGAGATATAGCTTTTTTGCAGGAAACACATTTAACAGAGACAGAACATCAGAAATTAACGAGAGATTGGGTTGGAAACGTTATTGCAGCTTCGTTTAATTCAAAGTCGAGGCGAGTTGCAATTTTGGTTAATAAAACCTAACCAATTAAAATACAAAATGTACTAATTGATTCTGTGGGGAGATATGTGATTATATATTGTCAAATCTTTTCGGAATTATGGACTGTGTGAACATTTATGCACCAAATGAAAATGATGCAAAATTCATACAAGAAGTTTTTTGAATTTGGCCGACGCACATGATAAAATATTAATAGGTGGAGATTTTAACTTTTGTTTAGACCCAGTTCTACATAGGTCAACTAAAGCTGTTACAAAATCAAAAGTAATAAAGTTAACTTTATCATTGATGAAAGACTTAAATTTGATTGATATATGGAGAAGTAATAATCCAAGAGAAAAAGATTATTCATTTTATTCAAATGGACATAAAACTTCTTTAAGGATTGATTTTTTCCCATTATGGATGAATATTCAGGATAGAGTGAAAAGTGTGGAATATAAAGCGAGAATACTGTCAGATCATTCCCCCTTGATAATGACAATGATAATGATGGATAAGGAGGAATTGATTTACAGATAGAGATTTAATTCAATTTTATTAAAACGTCAAGATTTTTGTGTTTTAATGAAAAAAAACAGATCCAATTTTTTTGGATACAAATCATATTCAGTTGATGATAAATTTTATATTATGGGAAGCGATGAAAGCATATTTGAGGGGTCAGATAATAAGTTATTCTTCTAAAATTAAGAAGGGAATATATGGTAGAAATAGATCAATTAGAAAAAGAGATTACAAAATTAGAAAAAGAATCCCAAAGATATGTGACAGAAGAAAAACGAAGACAACTTGTCAATAAGAAGCTACAATATAATACACTCCAGACATATCAAACAGAAAAAGTAATTATGAGAACTAAACGGAGAAATTATGAATTAGGTGAAAGATCACACAAGATTCTAGCTTGGCAGTTGAAAACAGAGCAGGCTTCCAAAACAATAAATGCAATTAGAACAAGTGCAAATAAAATTACTTATAAACCTTTAGAAATTAATGAAACTTTTGAAAAATTTTACTCCGATTTATATCAATCAGAACAACAAAATGAGGTTGCTGAGATAGAAAACATTTTATCACAAATAACTCTTCCAAAATTGAATTCGGAAGAACAGAAAGGATTAGATATGCGTTTTACATTAAAGAGGTTGAAGAAGCTTTAGGATCACTCCAGAGTAATACATCTCCAGGAGAAGACGGTTTTTCCGCCTGAATTTTATAAAAAAAATTAAAGAATTTTATAAAAAATCCCTCCTTTTATGGAGTTAATATATCAAGCGGAAAGAACACATAAACTTCCACAATCTTTTTCGACCGCAATCCTAATAGTATTGGCAAAAAAAGATAAAGATCCTTTAAAACCAACATCATATAGGACTATCTCTTTGTTGAATACGGATTATAAGATAATAGCAAAAAAAATATCTAATGGATTATCTAAATATTTAACAAAATTAATACATACGGATCAAACAGTCTTTAGTAAAAATAGACAATCGGCGGATAATGTAACTCGGTTACTTAGCATAATTCATCTGGCACAAAAGAAGGAGGAAATGAGTGTGGCAGTTGCTTTGGGTGCAGAAAAAGCATTTGATAGATTGGAATGAGACTTTTTATTTAAGGTATTGGAAAAATATGGGTTAGGAAAATCTTTTATAAAATGGATTAAAACCTTAAATACTAGTCCCAAAGCTAAATTAGTGACAAATGTTCAAATTTCAACATCATTCCACTTAACAAGGTCAACTAGACAAGGCTGTCCATTATCACCTGCCCTATTTGTATTGGCGATAGAACCATTAGCTGAATTAATTAGAATGGATCCAGATATTGTGGGCTTCAGAGTTAATCAGGAGGAATATAAGATTAATTTATTTGCTGATGATGTTCTGATTTATTTAACAAATCCATTGCATTCGTTGCATAAATTATCTTTTAGATTGGAATAATATGGGAAAATGTCAGGTATAAAGTAAACTGGGATAAAAGTGAAATTTTACCCCTTACTAAAGGAGATTATAGTCAAAGTCGATTAGTAACTCAATTTAGATGGCCAACAAATGGTATAATATATTTAGGTATAAGAGTCGATAATGATATAAAGAATTTATATAAATTAAATTATTTGCCATTATTGAAAAAAAACCAGGAAGATCTTGATAAATGGATGATGTTACCAATAACATTAGTAGGTAGAGTTAATGCTGTAAAAATGAATATATTTCCTAGATTACAATATTTATTCCAAACATTACCAATACAACTGCCCCAGAAGTTTTTTCAAGAGTTGAATAAATGTGTGAGGAAGTTTCTTTGGAAAGGTAAGATGTCTAGAATATCGTTGGAAAAATTGACATGTAAATTTGACCTCGGAGGGTTACAACTCCCTAATTTTAAGAATTATTATAAAGCAAATCAACTTAGATTTATTGCATCTTTTTTTGATGAAGAAAAACCGGCATGGATTAGAATAGAATTAGATAAGATAGGAGGAAATTTACCAGAAGATTTTATATATAAATGGGAATCCAAATGGATACGGGGAAAGAAAGAATCTCTTATATTAAAACATTTGATTGATTTATGGAATAAGGTAAATGTGGATGATGAGATAAAGAAATTATTATTAGCAAAGAGAACCCTAATTCAAAATAGACTTATTCCTTTTACAATGGATAATCAACTTTTATACAACTAGTTTCAAAAAGGGATCAGATATATAGGTGGCTGTTTTGAAGGAGGTATATTGATGTCGTTTGATCAATTAAAGAATAAATATAAAATATCAAATAACACTCTTTTCTGCTATTTTCAATTAAAGGCCTATTTAAGAGATAAACTGGGTCAACCAATGTTAATGCCAAAACCTAATGAAATAGAAACTTTAATTCAAAAAGGAAAAATTAAAAAAAATACGTCTTGTATGTATAATTTGATTCAAAAACAGATAATTAGACCAGGAATTCATAAGTCAAGACAAAAATGGGCAACTGATTTGAATATTAAAATTGATGAAAAAAATTGTTCAAGACTATGTCTTGATCGTATGACAAATACAATAAATGTCCGACTTAGATTACTACAATACAATTTTTTACATCAATTATATATTACACCACAAATAATGAATAGATTAAACTCAAATTTATATGACCAGTGTTTCCGATGTAATCAAGAAATCGGTACTTTTTTACTCTCTACTTGGTCTTGTTTTAAAATTCAACTTTTTTGGATAAATTTAAGACTTTTACTGGAACAAATTATTGGAATACAACTCCCACATAGCCCAATATTATTTTTATTAGGCGATATTGAAGGGATAATACCGAAACCTAAATTGAATAAATATCAGAAAAAAATATAAAAATTGCATTGGCAGTAGCCAAAAAAGCTATTGCAGTTACTTGGAAATCAGATTCATACTTAACTATGGACCGTCGGAATAATGAAATATATAGCTGTACATATTTTTGAAAATTTGGCACCCCAATCTACAAAAGATAGGATTAAATATGTAGGTCCTTTGAAGATAAAATTATTAGTTATTTGGGAAAAAATAAAGACATATACTAAAGTTATTTTGAACTCCATAGAGCATGCGGGGATCCTCCGATATCCAGGCATTCTTTTTTTTTAAAGATAGGGATATTAAGAGGGAAAGGGTTAAGGGGAGGGGGAGGGCTAATATTAATTTTTCGCTGTTCTATTACTCTATTCATTTTATGTAATTCTCTTAAAAAATTAATAAAAATATATTTTGAAAAAGATAGTTTTGTGAAACAAACTCCGTACATTAATTAGAGATGACTCCGCAACCCCCATATCAGTTTGGAATCATAAATTGGAATTTAATTAGACCTTGGAAGCATAAACTGGAAACAGATGTTCTCAGGGAAACGTACGGAGGAAATGTGACAAATGTTCAGGGGATATTTGCGTAGGGTTCTGAGTAGGTACGTTCCAATGAGACGTGGAACGGATGGTGGGGTACAAGATCCGTGGTGTACAAAGGCTGCTGGAAATCTAGTCCAGACGAAAAGAAGGACTTACGAAAGATTCAAAAAACTAGGTAATGATAGGAATCCAGAAGATTATAAGGCCAGCAGGAAGGAGCTCAAAAATGAAATTAGGAGAGCTAACAGGGGCCATGAGAAGGCATTGGCGGACAGGATTAAGGAAAATTCTACAAGTGTGTGAAGAGCAAGAAGATCAGACGTGAGAGAATAGGACCTAACAACTGTGAAAGTGGATAAGTGTGTATGGAACCGGAGGAAATAGAAGAGGTACTTAATGAATACTTTGCTTCAGTATTCACCACGGAAAAGGAACTTGGCGATTATAGAGATGCTTTGCAGTGGACTGAAACGCTTGACAATGTAGATATTAAGGAAGAGGATGTGCTGTAGCTTCTGGAAAGCATCAAGTTGGATAAGTGACCGGGACGGGACGGGCTGTGACCCAGGCTACTGTGGGAAGAGAGGGAGCAGATTGCTGACCCTCTGGGAATGATCTTTGCATCATCAAAGAGGACGGCAGAGGCTCCGGAGGATTGGAGGGTTGCGGATGGTATTCCCTTGTTCATGAAAGGGAGTAGGGATGGCTCAGGAAATCATAGGCCTGTGAGCCTTACTTCAGTGTTTGGTAAGTTGTTGGAGAAGATCCCGAGAGGCAGGATTTGTGAATATATGAAGAGACATAATATGATTATAGTCAGCATGGCTTTGTCAAAGGTAAGTCATTCCTTACGAGCCAGATTGGATTTTTTTGTTGATATGACTAAACACATTGATGAAGATAATGCCGTAGATGTAGAGTATATGGATTTTCGCAAGGCATTTGATAAGGTACCCCATGCAAGGCTTATGGAGAAAGTAATGAGGCATTTCCTTGTGGATCCAGAATGGGCATGCCCACTGAAGGCAAATGTGGTTGTAGTCGGGTCATATTCTGCATGGAGGCCGGTGACCAGTGCTGTGCCTCAGGGAACTGTTCGGGGAACCCGACTATTTGTGATTTTTATAAATGACTTGGATGAGGAAGTGGAGGGATGGGTTAGTAAATATGCTGATGACACAATGTTGTGGATAATGTGGAGGACTATCAGAGGTTACAACGGAACATAGGATGCAAAAGTGGTCTGAGAATTGGCAGATGGATTTCAACCTAGATAAGTGTAAGGCGGTTCAATTTGGTAGGACAAATATGTTGGCAGAATATAGCATTAATGGTAAGGCTCTTGGCAGTATGGAGGATCAGAGGGATCTTGGGGTCCGAGTCCATAGGACACTCAAAGCTGTTATGCAGGTTGACTCTGTGGTTAAGAAGGCATTCGGAGAATTGACCTTCATCAATCGTGGGATTGAGTTTAAGAGACGAGAGGTAATGTTGCAGCTATTTAGGACTCTGGTCAGACCCCACTTGGAGTACTGTGCTAAATTCTGGGCGCCTCACTACAGGAAGGACGTGGAAACCATAGAAAAGGTGCAGAGGAGATTTCCAATGATGTTTTCTGTGCTGGGGAGCGTGGCTTATGAGAATAGGTTGAGTGAACACGGACCTGTATTGTGCTATATGTTTTTTTTCTGTGTTTCTATGTGGAGGTGGACTTCAAGATGCATAAATAATCTAATCGTTTATTGATGTCAGTTGTGGGAAAGGTGCTGGAGTCAATTATAAAAGAGGAAATTACGACACATTTGGATAACAGTAGAAGGATCAGTCCGAGTCAGCATGGATTTATGAAGGGGAAATCATGCTTGATAAATCTTCTGGAATTTTTTGAGGATGTAACTATGAAAATGGACAAGGGAAAATGGATGTAGTGTACCTGGACTTTCAGAAACCCTTTGATAAAATCCCACATAGGAGATAGTGGGGAAAATTAGGACACATGGTATTTGGGGCAGAGCACTGACGTGGATTGAAAATTGACTGGCTGACAGGAAACAAAGGGTAGCGATTAACGGGTCCCTTTCGGAATGGCAGGCTGTGACCAGGTAGGTACCGCAAGGTTCGATGGTAGGACCGCAGCTGTTTACAATATACAGTCATGATATAGATGAAGGGATTAAAAGTACCAATAGCAAATTTGCCGATGACACAAAGCTGGGTGGCAGTGTAAAATGTCAGGAAGATGTTCTGAGAATGCATGGTGACTTGGACAGGCGAGGTGAGTGGGTGAATGTATGGCAGATGCAGTTTAATGTGGATAAATGTGAGGTTATCCACTTTGGTGGCAAGAACAGGAAGACAGATTACTATCTAAATGGAGTCAAGTTAGGAAAAGGGAAAGTACAACGAGATCTAGGTGTTCTTGTACATCAGTCAATGAAAACAAGCATGCAGGTACAACAGGCAGTGAAGAAAGCTAATGGCATGCCGGCCTTATAACAAGAGGAATTGAGTATAGGAGTAGAGAGGTACTTCTGCAGCTGTACAGGGCCCTGGTGAGACCCCACCTGGAGTATTGTGTGCAGTTTAGGACTCCAAATTTGAGGAAAGACGTTCTTGCTATTGAGGGAGTGCAGCATAGGTTCACAAGGTTAATTCCCGGAATGGCGGGACTGTCATATGTTGAAAGATTGGAGCGACTGGGCTTGTATACACTGGAATTTAGAAGAATGAGAGGGGATCTGTTTGAAACATATAAGATTATTAAGGGATTTGACACGCTGGAGGCAGGAAGCATGTTCCCGCTAATGGGTGAGTCCAGAACCAGAGGCCACAGTTTAAGAATATGGGTAGGCCATTTAGAATAGAGAAGCGGAAAATCTTTTTTACCCAGAGAGTGGTGGATATGTGGAAAGCTCTGCCCCAGAAGGCAGTGGAGGCCAAGTCTCTGGATGCTTTCAAGAGAGAGTTAGATAGAACTCTTATAGATAGCGAGGTCAAGGGATGTGGGGAGAGGGCAGGAACGGGTTACTGATTGTGTATGATCAGCCATGGTCACAGTGAATGGCGGTGCTGGCTAGGAGGGCCGGATGGACTACCCGGGCACCGACTGTCTATTGTCTATTGAGTTATTTATCCTTCAGTTTGACCACGTTTGTGGCACCAAACCAATCTGAAAGCAAGAAGGAAGTGTGAGCATTCCCCATCCGGAAAGATGATTGAATTGAACAATCAAACGAAATGCCTTCCTTAACCTCAGAATCTTAATGCGCTTCGCCTATTGTGACTATTGTTGATTATTTGAGGGTGATAGTCCACCTTGTAACGATATTGAGACTGAAGATTATTTCATGTGAAACGCACCAACTCTGTGTCATAGAATTGTCATAGAATACATACAATGTACAACGTTCTCGTTTGAAGGTGTGAATAAACAGAATTGAACATAATTGTTATTTTGTAATTCTTCCGAGAGAGCGATTTTCATTGCACGATGACGCAATTCATATAAATAGCTTACCTCAAGTGTTTGTTTAGTGGACTGTCACTGATGCGACTAACCACGTGACATGATTAATTGTCAGAGGGCACTTTCCTCACCTGTATAAAAACTAGCAAAAGCAATCAACAGTAGCGATCAGTATCTGGACTGCTTTCAACTGATCACCAACTCACACAGAAAATGGGATATCCAGCAATTTACTACATCGCGAGAATTTACTATCCTGTACTGGCAGCGATTGGTATCCCTGGTAAGTAACTGGAATTGGCTCCGACTGGATGTGTGTGTTTTGTTCCTGTTGCATTTGTTACAGATGGTGCCTCCTCCGGTTCAGATTTAAAGTTATATTTTATTTTATTCTATAATTTTAACCTGGAATTGTTGCTCTTTTCTCAGGTCCGATCACTTTGTCAATATTAAAATAGATTGAGTGTTAATATTGATACTGTTCCAGCATTTTACCTTTCTCGTCTTTGCAGCTTTACCATCACGTGTTGTTCCAAATCTGATTCTACATCGATACAGAATCTCAAATGTTTACTAAAATGAAAACAAATCCTACAGCATCGCCGCAGCTCTCTTTGCCAGCACCCCGATTTTTCGGCAACACCCAGTTCCTTTTTTCTCCGTCTCAATGTCACTAGAAAGACTTCTTGTCTGTTTATTTATTGACATGTCTCTGAAATCGCCACGATAAGCTGAAAAACTCTTTTATTTTACCGTGTCTCCTTAGGCCCAGTTTTAATTTAAATAAAAATTTACTCCATTTCTTCCATCCAGCATACAACATGAGGGAGCAAAAATCCTTATATTGCTTCTCAGTCGCAATGTACAAGATTGAAGTTTATTTGCTACCTGTACATCGAAACGCTTTTAGCCGTCCTGCCCCTCCACTACAAATGTCATCTCCCTGAGTCCATTTTATCCCTGCAATATATGAAACCTTCAGCATTCTCAGCTGTCTGGATGAGCGAGTCGATAAGCCGCTCACTGATAACTTGCCGACAACTGGAAAGTTGCGGCTCAACTGTTACTCAGGTCCGTCGTTGTCATCCAACCGAAGGACAGTGACGGAGCCCGTACGAAGAACATGTCCGCTCTCGGAATTGAAGCCTGTCACACCTGGGATATGATCAGATGTCTGAGATTCACTCAATCCGATTTAACACATTTCTATGCGTGTAATCCAAGTTAAAATGATCTGAGTGTCTGCACATGAACCTAACTCTTCTTTGCTTCCTTGCAGTTAATTTAGTGGCGATTGTGATCCTGTCTCTGGGAAACTGCGGACTCTCTAAATGCATCTCCCGTTACCTGGTGGGAATGGCAGCAGCTGACTTACTAGTTGTTATTATTTCTGTTGTAATCGATCAGATCAATAATATTTATGTTTATGCCCTTCCTTTGCTCATTACGCCGGTTTGCGCCGTGACGCTTGTCCTGAGTGTCGCAACAATGGACTGTTCTGTTTGGTTCACGGTGGCTTTCACGTTCGATCGCTTTATTGCAATCTGCAGTCAAAAGCTGCGGGAACGGTACTGCAGCGAGAGGACAGCGACTATTGTGATCGTAATTGTGTGTTTAGGATGTTGTGCGAAAAGTGTTCCATTCTACTTTGCGGTAGAACCTTACCGTATCATTGACAACATACCCTGGCGATGCGTTTTCGGAATGGATTTCCTTACTTTACCAGCGTGGAAAGCATTCCAGTTGTTTAACATGATCAATACACCTTTATTGCCGATCGGTTTGATTCTACTTTTTAATGCTTTCACAGTCAGTCATATTATCGCGGCAAACAGAGTTCGCCGGGGGCTCAGGAACAGCAGAGAGAAAAAGAATGATCCAGAGGTGGCGAACCGGAGAAAGTCAATAATTTTGTTGTTCGCTCTGTCAGCAAATTTCATAGTGTTGTGGATCCCCTTGATTGTATATACTATGAACTGGCAAGTTGAGAATTACTTTTACACTGACAAATATTTGAACACCCCGACGTATATCCTGCAACAGCTTGGGTTGATGTTACAATATCTCTGTACCTGCACCAACACGTGTATCTACACTCTGGCACAGAGGAAATTCAGGCAGGAGCTGAAAGCAGTAGTCAAACATCTGGTTACGTTATATGATCGACTCTGTAGCTCAAACGCTGTTAGATTGTAAGCTTCGAAGGAGTTCAAATGCATTTCAATGCTATTTACATGTCGGGTCAATGTGTCTATATTCCAGCAGCCAGGGGAGCAAATGTTAATATTTGTCGGTTCCAGTAAATTCAACAAAATTACTTCAACAATACGGGGAAGAAACAACAAATGGGCTCTCCAAGGATCTCCAATCCTATTTGCCCGTTCCCTCACAAAAATTACTATCGTAACGGTTCAGAAGTTCACCCTGACAACCCTCTGCTGAACCCTCACCAACATTGCTTTTGGTCCATTACAGAGGTCCACAACACCAGAGACTGGAAACGATACACCATGGGGTTGACAGAGACTAGGGACTGTACAGTATAGGGGTGTCAGCGACTGGAGATTATACACTATGGGGTTGACAGAGACTAGGGACTATACAGTACAGGGGATTCAGAGACTGGAGACTGTACAGTATAGGAGTGACGGAGACTGGAGACGATACACTATGGGGTTGTAAGAGACTAAGGACTGTACAGTATAGGGGTGAGAAAGACTGGAGTCTATACAGTATAGGTGACAGAGAATGGTGTCTAAGGGAGACAAAGACAGCAGAATATGCAGTATAGGAGTGAAGGAGACGATAAAGTTTCGGAAAAACAGAGACCGGGGAACAGACCGTGTAGAGATAACTGATAAAAATAACGATTCTAGACACAGTCATTCCAAACAGTTTCATTTATTTTCACTCACACCGTTACTTCGGTTTCCAGACAGCAGAACGACCCCAAGAGACCAGAGAGACATTTTGGGGTGTCCTGAGACAATACCCGGGTTAGTGGGGTCAGGCGCCCCACACCTTGCAGAGGTAACACCACTGGTGGGAGGGCATTATTGTTTTATATTCACCTGAGCATGTGGACACTGATCAGTGGGACATTTGCTGTGGAATCAAACAGTAGCATGTTAGAACGCTGTTTAAAAAGGTCATTTTCTTCATCTAAAATAATTATTATGATCTGGTCACGTAATCCACACTCACCCCCACCCTCCCCCCGCCCAGACCAACAGTGGTTCTCGGCCAGGCGGAGGCAGATTTAAACCCTCAGTCTACCTTTGCTGGGAGATGTGACGGTTGGATTTGACGTTTGGTGGATAGTTATATGGGAAGGTTAAAAAAGAACAAAGTTTGTTATGAAGAAAGCTTTGTATATTTGTAATTTTTTTGTGGATATATGTGTGCTTTAATTTGCCTCCTTTCTTCTTCACAACTTTTGAAGAGCTTTTGCACTATTTTCGCCTGGCACTGAATGAAACCCTTTGCACGAACGTGCTGTTGCGGCACGCCATCGGTTGCTTTTCAACTGGTGACCCTGGTCGGGTACGCTTCCTCAGCACATCATAGTGAGGAGTGACATCCCCAAATGCACATTAGATTATCCCAGATCAGGAATCACTTCAAACAGTTCACAGAATACCTGCCTCCACCTCACAAAAATCATAGAAACGATGTTCAAAGTTCAAACTGTATTTATCTGTAAAGTACCTTGAGAGGCATCACGCCTCAAATTGACCTGTGCCCCCTAATCTCCCATATCCGCCGACACACCCCTAAACCTGCGCACACCCTCAGATCTGTGCGAACTCCTAAACCCACGGACACCCCACATGCATATTAGATCATCCCAGAGCAAGAATCATTTCCAAAATGCTGCCTGCACCTTACACTAATGTCAAGAACCATGTTCATAGAGCATTTTTATTAAAGTATCAAAACTGAAACAACCTTGGGTTTCGTCATAACCCCAGGTCCGCAGACACCTTTAATGATGTTATCCACCGTCCGGGTGGTCATCGGTACTGAGGCCCCAGGGCTCTTGCACGCTGCGTGGCACCAATACGTCACATACCGGTTGTAGAGCGATCTGCACAGGGGGGTAACCTGGGAACCTGTGTCAAGTATGTCTATAGCACAAATACCCGCGATACCTAGCGATAAGCTGCAGATTTGCCTCACTAAGCCTTCAGGAAGAGGACTTTACACTTCAGTGTTTTTCTTGATGTATTGATTGGAATGTGTCCCTATCGAGAAGCCATGCCGTTCCCTCACTGGGTCTCTCTGAAGTTTCCTGACTTCCCTTCCTGCCGGAGTGACCGCGGGCTCACTCTGTGAGGGTTTTCACGTTCTTTACACTCCCTCCTGAAGCGGTCGCTTTTTCCAGAGACCCCGTTCAACAGCGTCCCTCTGCTCAGTGTATCCCATCAGTGGGTCCGGCTCCCTGTCGGCTTTGTCATGCCTGGTGGCGGCAGCTACCCATTGTAGCCTGGACATCTCAGTTCACAAATCTGCCACAAACTCCTGTAACATCCCCGGTTGTGATATATCATTGTTCTCTTCAGCAACGGAGGCTACTACCGAGGTCGCCACCCTGCTGACGGAGGCCTCCCGCTCACCCGTCGCATTTTCCTCCCCTCTTACTTCTCTGATCAGCTCCACCAACGCGGCGGGGAGGGGTACGCGTCTAGGGACATTCGGAGGCAATATCGATCGTCGCCTGTGACTGTGTGCCTTTTTGTCACTTGATCCATCCTTAACTAATTCGCCTCAGCCATTTGTATGGCCCGTCTCCGCCGCAAGCAACTCAGCCGTCTCTCCGGCCGTCTCTCTCCCCTCACTCCGCCGCAAGCAACTCAGCCGTCACTCCGGCCGTCTCTCTCCCCTCACTCCGCCGCAAGCAACTCAGCCGTCTCTCCGGCCGTCTCTCTCCCCTCACTCCGCCGCAAGCAACTCAGCCGTCTCTCCGGCCGTCTCACTCCCCTCACTCCGCCGCAAGCAACTCAGCCGTCTCTCCGGCCGTCTCTCTCCCCTCACTCCGCCGCAAGCAACTCAGCCGTCTCTCCGGCCGTCTCTCTCCCCTCACTCCGCCGCAAGCAACTCAGCCGTCTCTCCGGCCGTCTCTCTCCCCTCACTCAGCCGAAACGACAGCAGCTTTTCTTTAAAGTCTCCGCGCACAGCTACAGGAATCTCCGCTTCCAATTCGGCAGCCTCGCCTTCACCCCCTCTTCTCGAAAGGCCCATGACCCACACCCGCTCCCGGACATCGGACCACACCTTCCCCTAACATTTAATATGGGCTACGAATATCAATTCCATTCCAACCACAAGCATTAGCTACCGGTAATCTCTTTGATCCGTTACTTATGATAATAAGTACTGTTAGAGCATCAGCAACAGTTGCGATCATGGAGCGAAGATTTGACAAAATGGCAGGCAAAGATTTCGCTTGAGTTTATACTCGCGCTTTCGTTAGGGCAGTAGATCTGTCCGGTGCTCTTGCGGCCCCGGGAGCGGGGGTGGGTCATGGGCCATTCATCCTTTCGAGAAGAGGGGATGAAGGCGAGGCTGCCGAATTGGAAGCGGAGATTCCTGCAGCTGTGCGCGGAGACTTTATCCTTTATCCCTGCAGCCTTCACAATCCCGTCTCTCAATCACTTTACGGACAATTGTTTAACGAAGGTTTAAACACACAACCCCACTTGTTCAATGCTCAGGGCAATCACACAGTAGCTCAGACACTCCATCCCGGACGAGCCCCAACAATGAAACCCCCTTTTTGTCTGGGCTGCCCTCGCAGGCAGTCCCATAAATCTTACAATTACCTCGTAATTCCGGTGTATGCACACGACAGTCGCGCCAATTCTGTGCACAAGTTGGGGCTGAAATCATTCACAAATCATATTCAGCGGTCCACAGTGGACTACCGCAAACTGGCTCCATCAATAAAAGCACTTTAAATTTGTGTTTGTTTTGACTCTGAATTTAAGTTGGTTGCTGCTGTTTTGTGAACTATTTGATTTTCTCTCTCTCTCTCTGGGATAATCTAATGTGTAAATGGGAAATGTTGGCGGGTTGGAAGTGCCCACGGATCCCCCAGTAGCGTCCGAACTACTGAAGTCAGGCTGACTGACCTGCAGTTCCCAGGCTTGTCCCTGACAGCTCTTTAAACAGTAAAACAACATCAGCCACTCTTTAGTCACTGGGGCAACCTTCAGTGGACCTCAACAATTTTCTCTCTCCTTCCACAAAGCAGTGGGTCAGGCCTGAGGGTTCATCCACCTGAATGCAGTGTCGGCTGCTCATCATACTCGCTGGTAAAATGAATGTCCTCCAAAGCAACTCCACGGGTTTGCTTTATCCAGTGAGCAACCATGATAATTTACTCCGTAAATAATCCATTGTATGGGTATTCACCCCCTTTAATATGACAACCCAAATAGTCACTAGTACAGCCAATTGGTTTTAGAATTCATATCATTAGTTAAATGGAAATCACCGTGTGCAGTCTGGATGTTTCAATTAACTGTCCTAAAAATGCACGAGGACCAATTGATGCCGTGTCAGTGTCCTGGCAAAAACTACACCATGAAGACAAAAGAACTCTCCAAGCAACTCGGTGAAAAGGTTATTGAAAAGCAAAAGAAAAAAGTGATGAAGCACCCAGACAACAGTTGTTGGATATGCAGTGTACAGCAATTCTTTGTTCTTTGCACGTTGGACTTTGTTCTTGCTATTGTTTCATGCGGAGGACGATATTTTGTGAACTGTTTGAAATGATTCTTGTCCTGGGATAAATTGTTGTGCATGTAGGGGTGCCCTCGGCTTTGGGGGATGCACAAAGATTTGGGGATGGGCATGGATTGAATAAAATTTCATTGTCGAGGCAGCCATTTTCTGAACTGTGACACGATTCTGCTTCTGAGATAATCTAAATTGCATTTGGAGTGTCGGCGGATTTGGGGTGCGCACTGAAATGGGGAGAGCGCACATTTAGGGATTTGGGGTGCGCACTGAAATGTGGATAGCGCACATTTAGGGATTTTGGGTGCGCACTGAAATGGGGATAGCGCACATTTAGGGATTTGGGGTGCGCACTGAAATGGGGATAGCGCACATTTAGGGATTTGGGGTGCGCACTGAAATGCGGATAGCGCACATTTAGGGATTTGGGGTGCGCACTGAAATGGGGATAGCGCACATTTAGGGATTTGGGTTTGCGCACGGACACAGGGTGTATTCATTCTCCAATATGGCGGCGCACACTGATTCGCGAGTTGTGCAAACTTAAGACTGTGTCGTCCAGTATGGAGGTGCACATGTGGCTGTACTCGGATTTTGAGTGACACCCAGAATTGGATGTGTCGGCCGATCTGGAGTGGGGATATTTAATATTGAGACCGCCATTTCCTGAACTGTTTGAAATAATTCCTGCTCAGAGGATTATGTTTGCGGGGGTGTCAGCCTGTGTGGGTGCGCACTGAGTGGGTGATTTGGTGGCTTGTGGGCACATGACTTTGGGGGATGTATATGGATTTGGGGGTGTGCGCGGAATAAGGGGTTTTGTCGTCGAACATGAGGGTTCGCACGAATTTGCTGTCACATGTGTGTAGGCCGATCTGGAGATGCAAACACATTCGGGGTGCGCGGGGATTTGAAGTGTAGACAGGCATTTATTGTTTACTGTTTGAAGTAATTGCTGCTCTGAGATCATTTATAATAGATCTGGGTGTGTGAGCGTGTACGGGGTGCTCACAATTTTGGGATGGCGCCGATTTGGATGTGTGTCGGCACACTGCTTTGGAGTTACATACAAGAAAGGTATGTCGGCCAGCTCAAATGTTCTGAGGAACGCCAGAAACATTTCTTTACGGGTCATGAGGAATCCTTACTGCCCGTCTCCTGACCCACCTTCCGTGCTGGCTCCGCGCTCCTTCTACTACACACCCCAAACCCTGACACAACGGCACGGCTGCATTTCCGGACTGTGGTTGTGGTCTGGGTAAACTCGAAACTGCCTGGCAGGGCCGGAATCGCAGGGGTACAATTCCATGTTTTAGTTATTAGTTATTTGTTCTCACTCCCTGCCCCCCCTGGCTAAATTTTAATTCTGGCACCCACATACTGGCATGGGGAAATGTAATGCTGCCATTTTTAGCAGTTTGTAAAGTTGTTTAATCACAGTAACAGCTCCGTGTGATCTGTTATTTACTCCAGAGGAGGGGATAACGTTTTTAAAATTATTTTGTTATGTCGCAAGTTTTTCCCAGGATAGAAATAAAATAAATGTATTTGCTCCATGGTAGCGGTCCAATTGAACGTCCCGATTAGGGCATCACTTAATTCTGGAGATGTCAGAGTCCTCAGTAATTAGGGTATAGGTTTAAGGGCCTTAATTTCAAAGTTATATTTTCCAGTTTAGAGTAGTTATTTGCCGCTTTTCCTTTCTATTGCTACTAGGGCCCCGGGGCCTGTTGCCTTCCGCTGCCCTGCGACTCCCCGAGGTGGGGGAGGTTGCTTCGGCCCTCATGGAGCGGCGTTCCGCTGCTGTCAGTCTCTTCGTAGGGAGGAATGACGGATTTACCGATGACCCGGACTCCGAGACGGACACGAGGTCCGAGGTAGACTCGGTGTCTGGGGAAGTCCTGGCGACGGGCGGCTGGAGACCCTGTGCTAAGCTTCATCACTGCGGGGCTGCGGGATTGTTAGATTGCAGGCAATGAGTGCTCAGGTATGAGGGGGGAGGGGTTGGCCATGGTTTGTAGGGCTGTGTGGCCGGGGTTAGAGTTAGGGTGAGGGTGTAATTGCGCGGACATTAGGAAAATTATACCTCTTGGATTTCTTGATCTTGTTATTGGGGATTCAGTATCACACAACCCTGAAACTGTAGTCTGGCCCACGCATTGATTAACCAGGCCCAACGCTTGCCTTTATTGTGAACATCTTTTTCAAGGTGTAAGGTTATTAATATTGGTAAAGTGACGGGTCTGTTACTTACCGATCGTGTTGGCGGGGATGTTGGTTACAGGAAATGCGCGCTATGCGTAGGCCTGTGTAGACCACCGTTTCTGGTGGCGTGGGGACCACAGTCTGTGATGGGAAGTGGGTATTTATGGAGGTTGTATTTTCTCCATGGTCCAGGGTGATGAAAGGCTTGCCACTTTGAGCATTAGGGCATATAAGACCCAGCTGTTAGTTTTTATTTTGACCACTTGGGGAGTAGACTACGTTTTGAGGCCTAGTTATTTGGCTTCACCTCGCAGTAAGATGTAAACTCCCTGCAGTTGTTTTTGTCTGAGCTTTATGTTATATCTGTGTGTGTGTTGTGGGGCGGGTGTCCCCAGGAGTAAATTAACAGAATTTATTGGATGTTCAGTGTCACTTAACCCTGCAACCTGGAGTTTAGGGGTGACATATTTTCTGTGATCCCTTGGCTTTTTATTGCCATCCCGTGGAAAAGGATAATGAAAAGCTTGTCACCTTTGATGAGGTGCAATTATGTGGGCAATGGGAAATTATCTTGTGTTTTCTGATCCCATGATTGGACGCTCATCGTCACGCAAACCTGCCATATTGCTCTGCCCTACGACTTCATCACCAAAGACAACACTTACCTTTACTGGGATCCTCCTCGTCCGTGCACAGGTTTTAATGTTTATCTTTACAACTACGCTAATGTGGTTGGTTGTTGCTTATCGTTGGTGTCTCGGCGAGCGTTAAAGGGTGAGTAGGTCAGGTGTTGTGACGGTGTGTCGACCAGGGTTTCTGTGGCTGTGAGGGTCAGGTGTTGTGACGGTGTGTGGGCCAGGGTTTCTGTGCCTGTGAGGGTCAGGTGTTGTGACGGTGTGTGGACCAGGGTTTCTGTGGCTGTGAGGGTCAGGTGTTGTGACGGTGTGTGGACCAGGGTTTCAGTGACTGTGAGTGTCAGGTGTTGTGACGGTGTGTGAACCAGGGTTTCTGTGGCTGTGAGGGTCAGGTGTTGTGACGGTGTGTGGGCCAGTGTCTCTGTGGCTGTGAGGGACAGGTGTTGTGACGGTGTGTGGACCAGGGTTTCTGTGGCTGTGAGGGTCAGGTGTTGTGACGGTGTGTGGGCCAGAGTATCTGTGTCTGTGAGGGTCAGGTGTTGTGACGGTGTGTGGGCCAGGGTTTCTGTGGCTGTGAGGGTCAGGTGTAGTGACGGTGTGTGGGCCAGGGTTTCTGTGGCTGTGAGGGTCAGGTGTTGTGACGGTGTGTCTGCCAGGGTTTCTGTGGCTGTGAGGGACAGGTGTTGTGACGGTGTGTGGACCAGGGTTTCTGTAGCTGTGAGGGTCAGGTGTTGTGACGGTGTGTGGACCAGGGTTTCTGTGACTGTGAGGGTTAGGTGTTGTGACGGTGTGTGGACCAGGGTTTCTGTGGCTGTGAGGGTCTGGTGTTGTGACGGTGTGTGGACCAGGGTATCTGTGTCTGTGAGGGTCAGGTGTTGTGACGGTGTGTGGGCCAGGGTTTCTGTGGCTGTGAGGGTCAGGTGTAGTGACGGTGTGTGGGCCAGGGTTTCTGTGGCTGTGAGGGTCAGGTGTTGTGACGGTGTGTCTGCCAGGGTTTCTGTGGCTGTGAGGGACAGGTGTTGTGACGGTGTGTGGGCCAGGGTTTCTGTGGCTGTGAGGGTCAGGTGTTGTGACGGTGTGTGGGCCAGGGTTTCTGTGGCTGTGAGGGTCAGGTGTTGTGACGGTGTGTGGACCAGGGTTTCTGTGGCTGTGAGGGTCAGGTGTTGTGACGGTGTGTGGGCCAGAGTTTCTGTGGCTGTGAGGGTCAGGTGTTGTGACGGTGTGTGGACCAGGGTTTCTGTGGCTGTGAGGGTCAGGTGTTGTGACGGTGTGTGGACCAGGGTTTCAGTGACTGTGAGTGTCAGGTGTTGTGACGGTGTGTGGGCCAGGGTTTCTGTGGCTGTGAGGGTCAGGTGTTGTGACGGTGTGTGGACCAGGGTTTCTGTGGCTGTGAGGGTCAGGTGTTGTGACGGTGTGTGGGCCAGGGTTTCTGTGGTTGTGAGGGTCAGGTGTTGTGACGGTGTGTGGGGCAGGGTTTCTGTGGTTGTGAGGGTCAGGTGTTGTGACGGTGTGTGGGGCAGGGTTTATGTGGTTGTCAGGGTCAGGTATTGTGACGGTGTGTGGGCCAGGGTTTCTGTGGCTGTGAGGGCCAGGTGTTGTGACGGTGTGTGGGGCAGGGTTTCTGTGGTTGTGAGGGTCAGGTGTTGTGACGGTGTGTGGGGCAGGGTTTCTGTGGTTGTGAGGGTCAGGTGTTGTGACGGTGTGTGGGCCAGGGTTTCTGTGGCTGTGAGGGCCAGGTGTTGTGACGGTGTGTGGACCAGGGTTTTGTGGCTGTGAGGGTCAGGTGTTGTGACGGTGTGTGGGCCAGGGTTTCTGTGACTGTGAGGGTCAGGTGTTGTGACGCTGTTTGGACCAGGTTTACTGAGGCTGTTAGGGTCAGGTGTTGTGACGGTATGTGGACCAGGGTTTCTGTGGCTGTGAGGGTCAGGTGTTGTGACGGTGTGTGGACCAGGGTTTCTGTGGCTGTGAGGGTCAGGTGTTGTGACACTGTTTGGGACAGGGTTTCTGTGGCTGTGAGGGTTAGGTGTTGTGTCGGTGTGTGGGGCAGGGTTTCTGTGGCTGTGAGGGTTAGGTGTTGTGACGGTGTGTGGGGCAGGGTTTCTGTGGCTGTGAGGGTCAGGTGTTGTGACGGTGTGTGGACCAGGGTTTCTGTGTCTATGAGGGTCAGGTGTTGTGACGGTGTGTGGGCCAGAGTTTCTGTGGCTGTGAGGGTCAGGTGTTGTGACGGTGTGTGGACCAGGGTTTCTGTGTCTGTGAGGGTCAGGTGCTGTGACGGTGTGTGGACCAGAGTTTCTGTGTCTGTGAGGGTCAGATTTTGTGACGGTGTGTGGACCAGGGTTTCTGTGGCTGTGAGGGTTAGGTGTTGTGACGGTGTGTCGGCCAGGGTTTCTGTGGCTTTGTGGGTTAGGTGTTGTGACGGTGTGTGGGGCAGGGTTTCTGTGGCTGTGAGGGTCAGGTGTTGTGACGGTGTGTGGACCAGGGTTTCTGTGGCTGTGAGGTTCAGGTGTTGTGACGGTGTGTGGGGCAGGGTTTCTGTGTCTGTGAGGGTCAGGTGTTGTGACGGTGTGTGGGCCAGGGTTTCTGTGGCTGTGAGGGTCAGGTGTTGTGACGGTGTGTGGGGCAGGGTTTCTGTGGCTGTGAGGGTCAGGTGTTGTGACGGTGTGTGGGCCAGGGTTTCTGTGGCTGTGAGGGTCAGGTGTTGTGACGGTGTGTGGGCCAGGGTTTCTGTGGCTGTGAGGGTCAGGTGTTGTGACGGCGTGTGGACCAGGGTTTCTGTGACTGTGAGGGTTAGGTGTTGTGACGGTGTGTGGGCCAGTGTTTCTGTGGTTGTGAGGGTCAGGTGTTGTGACGGTGTGTGGGCCAGGGTTTCTGTGTCTGTGAGGGTTAGGTGTTGTGATGGTGTGTGTGGGCCAGGGTTTCTCTGTCTGTGAGAGTCTGGTGTTGTGACAGTGTGTGGACCAGGGTTTCTGTGGCAGTGAGTGTCAGGTGTTGTGACGGTGTGTGGACCAAGGTTTCTGTGGCTGTGACGGTCAGGTGTTGTGACGGAGTGTGGGCCAGGGTTTCTGTGGCTGTGAGGGTCAGGTGTTGTGACGGTGTGTGGACCAGGGTTTCTGTGGCTGTGAGGGTCAGGTGTTGTGACGGTGTATGGACCAGGGTATCTGTGGCTGTGAGTGTCAGGTGTTGTGACGGTGTGTGGGCAAGTGTTTCAATGGCTGTGAGGGTCAGATGTTGTGACGGTGTGTGGACCAGGGTTTCTGTGGCTGTGAGGGTCAGGTGTTGTGACGGTGTGTGGGCCAGGGTTTCTGTGGCTGTGAGGATCAGGTGTTGTGACGCTGTTTGGGACAGGGTTTCTGTGGCTGTGAGTGTCAGGTGTTGTGACGGTGTGTGGGCCAGGGTTTCTGTGGCTGTGAGGGTTAGGTGTTGTGACGGTGTGTGGACCAGGGTTTCTGTGGCTGTGAGGGTCAGGTGTTGTGACGGCGTGTGGGCCAGGGTTTCTGTGGCTGTGAGGGTCAGGTGTTGTGACGGTGTGTGGGCCAGGGTTTCTGTGGCTGTGAGGGTCAGGTGTTGTGACGGTGTGTGGGCCAGGGTTTCTGTGGCTGTGAGGGTCAGGTGTTGTGACGGTGTGTGGGCCAGCGTTTCTGTGGCTGTGAGGGTCAGGTGTTGTGACGGTGTGTGGACCAGGTTTTCTGTGGCTGTGACGGTAAGGTGTTGTGACGGTGTGTGGACCAGGGTATCTGTGGCTGTGAGTGTCAGGTGTTGTGACGGTGTGTGGGCAAGTGTTTCAATGGCTGTGAGGGTCAGATGTTGTGACGGTGTGTGGACCAGGGTTTCTGTGGCTGTGAGGGTCAGGTGTTGTGACGGTGTGTGGGCCAGGGTTTCTGTGGCTATGAGGGTCAGGTGTTGTGACGGTGTGTGGGCCAGGGTTTCTGTGGCTGTGAGAGTCAGGTGTTGTGACGGTGTGCGGACCAGGGTTTCTGTGGCTGTGAGGGTCAGGTGTTGTGACGGTGTGTGGGCCAGGGTTTCTGTGGCTGTGAGGGTCAGGTGTTGTGACGGTGTGTGGGCCAGGGTTTCTGTGGCTGTGAGGGTCAGGTGTTGTGACGGTGTGTGGGCCAGAGTTTCTGTGGCTGTGAGGGTCAGGTGTTGTGACGGTGTGTGGACCAGGGTTTCTGTGGCTGTGAGGGTCAGGTGTTGTGACGGTGTGTGGACCAGGGTTTCAGTGACTGTGAGTGTCAGGTGTTGTGACGGTGTGTGGGCCAGGGTTTCTGTGGCTGTGAGGGTCAGGTGTTGTGACGGTGTGTGGACCAGGGTTTCTGTGGCTGTGAGGGTCAGGTGTTGTGACGGTGTGTGGGCCAGGGTTTCTGTGGTTGTGAGGGTCAGGTGTTGTGACGGTGTGTGGGGCAGGGTTTCTGTGGTTGTGAGGGTCAGGTGTTGTGACGGTGTGTGGGGCAGGGTTTATGTGGTTGTCAGGGTCAGGTATTGTGACGGTGTGTGGGCCAGGGTTTCTTTGGCTGTGAGGGCCAGGTGTTGTGACGGTGTGTGGGGCAGGGTTTCTGTGGTTGTGAGGGTCAGGTGTTGTGACGGTGTGTGGGGCAGGGTTTCTGTGGTTGTGAGGGTCAGGTGTTGTGACGGTGTGTGGGCCAGGGTTTCTGTGGCTGTGAGTGCCAGGTGTTGTGACGGTGTGTGGACCAGGGTTTTGTTGCTGTGAGGGTCAGGTGTTGTGACGGTGTGTGGGCCAGGGTTTCTGTGACTGTGAGGGTCAGGTGTTGTGACGGTGTTTGGACCAGGTTTACTGAGGCTGTTAGGGTCAGGTGTTGTGACGGTATGTGGACCAGTGTTTCTGTGGCTGTGAGGGTCAGGTGTTGTGACGGTGTGTGGACCAGGGTTTCTGTGGCTGTGAGGGTCAGGTGTTGTGACGGTGTGTGGGCCAGGGTTTCTGTGGCTGTGAGGGTCAGGTGTTGTGACGGTGTGTGGGCCAGGGTTTCTGTGGCTGTGAGGGTCAGGTGTTGTGACGGCGTGTGGACCAGGGTTTCTGTGGCTGTGAGGGTTAGGTGTTGTGTCGGTGTGTGGGCCAGGGTTTCTGTGGCTGTGAGGGTTAGGTGTTGTGACGGTGTGTGGGGGAGGGTTTCTGTGGCTGTGAGGGTCAGTTGTTGTGACGGTGTGTGGACCAGGGTTTCTGTGTCTATGAGGGTCAGGTGTTGTGACGGTGTGTGGGCCAGAGTTTCTGTGGCTGTGAGGGTCAGGTGTTGTGACGGTGTGTGGACCAGGGTTTCTGTGTCTGTGAGGGTCAGGTGCTGTGACGGTGTGTGGACCAGAGTTTCTGTGTCTGTGAGGGTCAGGTTTTGTGACGGTGTGTGGACCAGGGTTTCTGTGGCTGTGAGGGTTAGGTGTTGTGACGGTGTGTCGGCCAGGGTTTCTGTGGCTTTGTGGGTTAGGTGTTGTGACGGTGTGTGGGGCAGGGTTTCTCTGGCTGTGAGGGTCAGGTGTTGTGACGATGTGTGGACCAGGGTTTCTGTGGCTGTGAGGTTCAGGTGTTGTGACGGTGTGTGGGGCAGGGTTTCTGTGTCTGTGAGGGTCAGGTGTTGTGACGGTGTGTGGGCCAGGGTTTCTGTGGCTGTGAGGGTCAGGTGTTGTGACGGTGTGTGGGGCAGGGTTTCTGTGGCTGTGAGGGTCAGGTGTTGTGACGGTGTGTGGGCCAGGGTTTCTGTGGCTGTGAGGGTCAGGTGTTGTGACGTAGTGTGGGGCAGGGTTTCTGTGGCTGTGAGGGTCAGGTGTTGTGACGGCGTGTGGACCAGGGTTTCTGTGACTGTGAGGGTTAGGTGTTGTGACGGTGTGTGGGCCAGTGTTTCTGTGGTTGTGAGGGTCAGGTGTTGTGACGGTGTGTTGGCCAGGGTTTCTGTGTCTGTGAGGGTTAGGTGTTGTGATGGTGTGTGTGGGCCAGGGTTTCTCTGTCTGTGAGAGTCAGGTGTTGTGACAGTGTGTGGACCAGGGTTTCTGTGGCAGTGAGTGTCAGGTGTTGTGACGGTGTGTGGACCAAGGTTTCTGTGGCTGTGACGGTCAGGTGTTGTGACGGTGTGTGGACCAGGGTTTCTGTGGCTGTGAGGGTCAGGTGTTGTGACGGTGTATGGACCAGGGTTTCTGCGGCTGTGAGGGTCAGGTGTTGTGACGGTGTGTGGGCCAGGGTTTCTGTGGCTGTGAGGGTCAGGTGTTGTGACGGTGTGTGGACCAGGGTTTGCTGTGGCTGTGAGGGTCAGGTGTTGTGACGGTGTGTGAGCCAGGGTTTCTGTGGCTGTGAGGGTCAGGTGTTGTGACGGTGTGTGGACCAGGGTTTCTGGGGCTGTGAGGGTCAGTTGTTGTGACGGTGTGTGGGCCAGGGTTTCTGTGGCTGTGAAGGTCAGGTGTTGTGACGGTGTGTGGGCCACGGTTTGCTGTGGCTGTGAGGGTCAGGTGTTGTGACGGTGTGTGGACCAGGGTTTCTGTGGCTGTGAGGGTCAGGTGTTGTGACGGTGTGTGGACCAGGTTTTCTGTGGCTGTGACGGTAAGGTGTTGTGACGGTGTGTGGACCAGGGTATCTGTGGCTGTGAGTGTCAGGTGTTGTGACGGTGTGTGGGCAAGTGTTTCAATGGCTGTGAGGGTCAGATGTTGTGACGGTGTGTGGACCAGGGTTTCTGTGGCTGTGAGGGTCAGGTGTTGTGACGGTGTGTGGGCCAGGGTTTCTGTGGCTATGAGGGTCAGGTGTTGTGACGGTGTGTGGGCCAGGGTTTCTGTGGCTGTGAGAGTCAGGTGTTGTGACGGTGTGCGGACCAGGGTTTCTGTGGCTGTGAGGGTCAGGTGTTGTGACGGTGTGTGGGCCAGGGTTTCTGTGGCTGTGAGGGTCAGGTGTTGTGACGGTGTGTGGGCCAGGGTTTCTGTGGCTGTGAGGGTCAGGTGTTGTGACGGTGTGTGGGCCAGAGTTTCTGTGGCTGTGAGGGTCAGGTGTTGTGACGGTGTGTGGACCAGGGTTTCTGTGGCTGTGAGGGTCAGGTGTTGTGACGGTGTGTGGACCAGGGTTTCAGTGACTGTGAGTGTCAGGTGTTGTGACGGTGTGTGGGCCAGGGTTTCTGTGGCTGTGAGGGTCAGGTGTTGTGACGGTGTGTGGACCAGGGTTTCTGTGGCTGTGAGGGTCAGGTGTTGTGACGGTGTGTGGGCCAGGGTTTCTGTGGTTGTGAGGGTCAGGTGTTGTGACGGTGTGTGGGGCAGGGTTTCTGTGGTTGTGAGGGTCAGGTGTTGTGACGGTGTGTGGGGCAGGGTTTATGTGGTTGTCAGGGTCAGGTATTGTGACGGTGTGTGGGCCAGGGTTTCTTTGGCTGTGAGGGCCAGGTGTTGTGACGGTGTGTGGGGCAGGGTTTCTGTGGTTGTGAGGGTCAGGTGTTGTGACGGTGTGTGGGGCAGGGTTTCTGTGGTTGTGAGGGTCAGGTGTTGTGACGGTGTGTGGGCCAGGGTTTCTGTGGCTGTGAGGGCCAGGTGTTGTGACGGTGTGTGGACCAGGGTTTTGTGGCTGTGAGGGTCAGGTGTTGTGACGGTGTGTGGGCCAGGGTTTCTGTGACTGTGAGGGTCAGGTGTTGTGACGGTGTTTGGACCAGGTTTACTGAGGCTGTTAGGGTCAGGTGTTGTGACGGTATGTGGACCAGGGTTTCTGTGGCTGTGAGGGTCAGGTGTTGTGACGGTGTGTGGACCAGGGTTTCTGTGGCTGTGAGGGTCAGGTGTTGTGACGGTGTGTGGGCCAGGGTTTCTGTGGCTGTGAGGGTCAGGTGTTGTGACGGTGTGTGGGCCAGGGTTTCTGTGGCTGTGAGGGTCAGGTGTTGTGACGGCGTGTGGACCAGGGTTTCTGTGGCTGTGAGGGTTAGGTGTTGTGTCGGTGTGTGGGCCAGGGTTTCTGTGGCTGTGAGGGTTAGGTGTTGTGACGGTGTGTGGGGCAGGGTTTCTGTGGCTGTGAGGGTCAGTTGTTGTGACGGTGTGTGGACCAGGGATTCTGTGTCTATGAGGGTCAGGTGTTGTGACGGTGTGTGGGCCAGAGTTTCTGTGGCTGTGAGGGTCAGGTGTTGTGACGGTGTGTGGACCAGGGTTTCTGTGTCTGTGAGGGTCAGGTGCTGTGACGGTGTGTGGACCAGAGTTTCTGTGTCTGTGAGGGTCAGGTTTTGTGACGATGTGTGGACCAGGGTTTCTGTGGCTGTGAGGTTCAGGTGTTGTGACGGTGTGTGGGGCAGGGTTTCTGTGTCTGTGAGGGTCAGGTGTTGTGACGGTGTGTGGGCCAGGGTTTCTGTGGCTGTGAGGGTCAGGTGTTGTGACGGTGTGTGGGGCAGGGTTTCTGTGGCTGTGAGGGTCAGGTGTTGTGACGGTGTGTGGGCCAGGGTTTCTGTGGCTGTGAGTGTCAGGTGTTGTGACGTAGTGTGGGGCAGGGTTTCTGTGGCTGTGAGGGTCAGGTGTTGTGACGGCGTGTGGACCAGGGTTTCTGTGACTGTGAGGGATAGGTGTTGTGACGGTGTGTGGGCCAGTGTTTCTGTGGTTGTGAGGGTCAGGTGTTGTGACGGTGTGTGGGCCAGGGTTTCTGTGTCTGTGAGGGTTAGGTGTTGTGATGGTGTGTGTGGGCCAGGGTTTCTCTGTCTGTGAGAGTCAGGTGTTGTGACAGTGTGTGGACCAGGGTTTCTGTGGCAGTGAGTGTCAGGTGTTGTGACGGTGTGTGGACCAAGGTTTCTGTGGCTGTGACGGTCAGGTGTTGTGACGGTGTGTGGGCCAGGGTTTCTGTGGCTGTGAGGGTCAGGTGTTGTGACGGTGTGTGGACCAGGGTTTCTGTGGCTGTGAGGGTCAGGTGTTGTGACGGTGTATGGACCAGGGTTTCTGCGGCTGTGAGGGTCAGGTGTTGTGACGGTGTGTGGGCCAGGGTTTCTGTGGCTGTGAGGGTCAGGTGTTGTGACGGTGTGCGGACCAGGGTTTGCTGTGGCTGTGAGGGTCAGGTGTTGTGACGGTGTGTGAGCCAGGGTTTCTGTGGCTGTGAGGGTCAGGTGTTGTGACGGTGTGTGGACCAGGGTTTCTGGGGCTGTGAGGGTCAGTTGTTGTGACGGTGTGTGGGCCAGGGTTTCTGTGGCTGTGAAGGTCAGGTGTTGTGACGGTGTGTGGGCCACGGTTTGCTGTGGCTGTGAGGGTCAGGTGTTGTGACGGTGTGTGGACCAGGGTTTCTGTGGCTGTGAAGGTCAGACGTTGTGACGGTGTTTGGACCAGGGATTCTGTGGCGGTGAGTGTCAGGTGTTGTGACGATGTGTGGGCAAGTGTTTCAGTGGCTGTGAGGGTCAGGTGTTGTGACGGTGTGTGGGGCTGGGTTTCTGTGACTGTGAGGGTCAGGTGTTGTGACGGTGTGTGGGGCAGGGTTTCTGTGTCTGTGAGGGTCAGGTGTTGTGACGGTGTGTGGGCCAGGGTTTCTGTGGCTGTGAGGGTCAGGTGTTGTGACGGTGTGTGGGCCAGGGTTTCTGTGGCTGTGAGGGTCAGGTGTTGTGACGGTGTGTGGACCAGGGTTTCTGTGGCTGTGAGGGTCAGGTGTTGTGACGGTGTGTGGACCAGGGTTTCTGTGAATGTGAGGGTCAGGTGTTGTGACGGTGTGTGGGCCAGGATTTCTGTGGCTGTGAGGGTCAGGTGTTGTGACTGTGTGTGGGCCAGGGTTTCTGTGGCTGTGAGGGTCAGGTGTTGTGACGGTGTGTGGACCAGGGTTTCTGTGGCTGTGAGGGTCAGGTGTTGTGACGGTGTGTGGGCCAGGTTTTATGTGGCTGTGAGCGTCAGGTGTTGTGACGGTGTGTGGACCAGGGTTTCTGTGGCTGTGACGGTCTGGTGTTGTGACGGTGTGTGGACCAGGGTTTCTGTGGCTGTGAGGGTCACGTGTTGTGACGGTGTTTGGACCTGGGTTTCTGTGGCTGTGAGAGTCAGGTGTTGTGAAGGTGTGTGGGCCAGGTTTTATGTGGCTGTGAGGGTCAGGTGTTGTGACGGTGTGTGGGCCAGGGTTTCTGTGGCTGTGAGGGTCAGGTGTTGTGACGGAGTGTGGACCAGGGTTTCAGTGGCTGTGACGGTCAGGTGTTGTGACGGTGTGTGGACCAGGGTTTCAGTGGCTGTGAGGGTCAGGTGTTGTGACCGTGTGTGGGCCAGGGTTTCTGTGGCTGTGAGGGTCAGGTGTTGTGACCGTGTGTGGGCCAGGGTTTCTGTGGCTGTGAGGGTCAGGTGTTGTGTCCGTGTGTGGGCCAGGGTTTCTGTGGCTGTGAGGGTCAGGTGTTGTGACGGTGTGTGGACCAGGGTTTCTGTTGCTGTGAGGGTCAGGTGTTGTGACGGTGTGTGGACCAGGGTTTCTGTGGCTGTGAGTGTCAGGTGTTGTGACGGTGTGTGGGCCAGGGTTTCTGTGGCTGTGAGGGTCAGGTGTTGTGACGGCGTGTGGACCAGGGTTTCTGTGGCTGTGAGGGTTAGGTGTTGTGTCGGTGTGTGGGGCAGGGTTTCTGTGGCTGTGAGGGTTAGGTGTTGTGACGGTGTGTGGGGCAGGGTTTCTGTGGCTGTGAGGGTCTGGTGTTGTGACGGTGTGTGGACCAGGGTTTCTGTGTCTATGAGGGTCAGGTGTTGTGACGGTGTGTGGGCCAGAGTTTCTGTGGCTGTGAGGGTCAGGTGTTGTGACGGTGTGTGGACCAGGGTTTCTGTGTCTGTGAGGGTCAGGTGCTGTGACGGTGTGTGGACCAGAGTTTCTGTGTCTGTGAGGGTCAGGTTTTGTGACGGTGTGTGGACCAGGGTTTCTGTGGCTGTGAGGGTTAGGTGTTGTGACGGTGTGTGGGCCAGGGTTTCTGTGGCTTTGTGGGTTAGGTGTTGTGACGGTGTGTGGGGCAGGGTTTCTGTGGCTGTGAGGGTCAGGTGTTGTGACGGTGTGTGGACCAGGGTTTCTGTGGCTGTGAGGGTCAGGTGTTGTGACGGCGTGTGGACCAGGGTTTCTGTGACTGTGAGGGTCAGGTGTTGTGACGGTGTGTGGATCAGAGTTTCTATGGCAGTGAGGGTCAGGTGTTGTGACGGTGTGTGGATCAGAGTTTCTATGGCAGTGAGGGTCAGGTGTTGTGACGGTGTGTGGACCAGGGTTTCTGTTGCTGTGAGGGTCAGGTGTTGTGACGGTGTGTGGACCAGGGTTTCAGTGGCTGTGAGGGCCAGGTGTTGTGACGGTGTGTGGGCCAGGGTTTCTGTGGTTGTGAGGGTCAGGTGTTCTGACGGTGTGTGGGCCAGGGTTTCTGTGTCTGTGAGGGTAAGGTGTTGTGATGGTGTGTGTGGGCCAGGGTTTCTCTGTATGTGAGAGTCAGGTGTTGTGACAGTGTGTGGACCAGGGTTTCTGTGGCAGTGAGTGTCAGGTGTTGTGACGGTGTGTGGACCAAGGTTTCTGTGGCTGTGACGGTCAGGTGTTGTGACGGTGTGTGGGCCAGGGTTTCTGTGGCTGTGAGGGTCAGGTGTTGTGACGGTGTGTGGACCAGGGTTTCTGTGGCTGTGAGGGTCAGGTGTTGTGACGGTGTGTGGACCAGGGTTTCTGTGGCTGTGAGGGTCAGGTGTTGTGACGGTGTGTGGGCCAGGGTTTCTGTGGCTGTGAGTGTCAGGTGTTGTGACGGTGTGTGGACCATGGTTTCTGTGGCTGTGAGGGTCAGGTGTTGTGACGGTGTGTGGGCCAGGGTTTCTGTGGCTGTGAGGGTCAGGTGTTGTGACGGTGTGTGGACCAGGGTTTCTGTGGCTGTGAGGGTCAGGTGTTGTGACGGTGTGTGGACCAGGGTTTCTGTGAATGTGAGGGTCAGGTGTTGTGACGGTGTGTGGGCCAGGATTTCTGTGGCTGTGAGGGTCAGGTGTTGTGACTGTGTGTGGGCCAGGGTTTCTGTGGCTGTGAGGGTCAGGTGTTGTGACGGTGTGTGGACCAGGGTTTCTGTGGCTGTGAGGGTCAGGTGTTGTGACGGTGTGTGGGCCAGGTTTTATGTGGCTGTGAGGGTCAGGTGTTGTGACGGTGTGTGGACCAGGGTTTCTGTGGCTGTGACGGTCTGGTGTTGTGACGGTGTGTGGACCAGGGTTTCTGTGGCTGTGAGGGTCACGTGTTGTGACGCTGTTTGGACCTGGGTTTCTGTGGCTGTGAGAGTCAGGTGTTGTGAAGGTGTGTGGGCCAGGTTTTATGTGGCTGTGAGGGTCAGGTGTTGTGACGGTGTGTGGGCCAGGGTTTCTGTGGCTGTGAGGGTCAGGTGTTGTGACGGAGTGTGGACCAGGGTTTCAGTGGCTGTGACGGTCAGGTGTTGTGACGGTGTGTGGACCAGGGTTTCAGTGGCTGTGAGGGTCAGGTGTTGTGACCGTGTGTGTGCCAGGGTTTCTGTGGCTGTGAGGGTCAGGTGTTGTGACCGTGTGTGGGCCAGGGTTTCTGTGGCTGTGAGGGTCAGGTGTTGTGTCCGTGTGTGGGCCAGGGTTTCTGTGGCTGTGAGGGTCAGGTGTTGTGACGGTGTGTGGACCAGGGTTTCTGTTGCTGTGAGGGTCAGGTGTTGTGACGGTGTGTGGACCAGGGTTTCTGTGGCTGTGAGTGTCAGGTGTTGTGACGGTGTGTGGGCCAGGGTTTCTGTGGCTGTGAGGGTCAGGTGTTGTGACGGTGTGTGGGCCAGGGTTTCTGTGGCTGTGAGGGTCAGGTGTTGTGACGGCGTGTGGACCAGGGTTTCTGTGGCTGTGAGGGTCAGGTGTTGTGACGGTGTGTGGGCCAGGGTTTCTGTGGCTGTGAGGGTCAGGTGTTGTGACGGTGTGTGGACCAGGGTTTCTGTGGCTGTGAGGGTCAGGTGTTGTGACGGTGTGTGGGCCAGAGTTTCTGTGGCTGTGAGGGTCAGGTGTTGTGACGGTGTGTGGACCAGGGTTTCTGTGGCTGTGAGGGTCAGGTGTTGTGACGGTGTGTGGACCAGGGTTTCAGTGACTGTGAGTGTCAGGTGTTGTGACGGTGTGTGGGCCAGGGTTTCTGTGGCTGTGAGGGTCAGGTGTTGTGACGGTGTGTGGACCAGGGTTTCTGTGGCTGTGAGGGTCAGGTGTTGTGACGGTGTGTGGGCCAGGGTTTCTGTGGTTGTGAGGGTCAGGTGTTGTGACGGTGTGTGGGGCAGGGTTTCTGTGGTTGTGAGGGTCAGGTGTTGTGACGGTGTGTGGGGCAGGGTTTATGTGGTTGTCAGGGTCAGGTATTGTGACGGTGTGTGGGCCAGGGTTTCTGTGGCTGTGAGGGCCAGGTGTTGTGACGGTGTGTGGGGCAGGGTTTCTGTGGTTGTGAGGGTCAGGTGTTGTGACGGTGTGTGGGGCAGGGTTTCTGTGGTTGTGAGGGTCAGGTGTTGTGACGGTGTGTGGGCCAGGGTTTCTGTGGCTGTGAGGGCCAGGTGTTGTGACGGTGTGTGGACCAGGGTTTTGTGGCTGTGAGGGTCAGGTGTTGTGACGGTGTGTGGGCCAGGGTTTCTGTGACTGTGAGGGTCAGGTGTTGTGACGCTGTTTGGACCAGGTTTACTGAGGCTGTTAGGGTCAGGTGTTGTGACGGTATGTGGACCAGGGTTTCTGTGGCTGTGAGGGTCAGGTGTTGTGACGGTGTGTGGACCAGGGTTTCTGTGGCTGTGAGGGTCAGGTGTTGTGACACTGTTTGGGACAGGGTTTCTGTGGCTGTGAGGGTTAGGTGTTGTGTCGGTGTGTGGGGCAGGGTTTCTGTGGCTGTGAGGGTTAGGTGTTGTGACGGTGTGTGGGGCAGGGTTTCTGTGGCTGTGAGGGTCAGGTGTTGTGACGGTGTGTGGACCAGGGTTTCTGTGTCTATGAGGGTCAGGTGTTGTGACGGTGTGTGGGCCAGAGTTTCTGTGGCTGTGAGGGTCAGGTGTTGTGACGGTGTGTGGACCAGGGTTTCTGTGTCTGTGAGGGTCAGGTGCTGTGACGGTGTGTGGACCAGAGTTTCTGTGTCTGTGAGGGTCAGGTTTTGTGACGGTGTGTGGACCAGGGTTTCTGTGGCTGTGAGGGTTAGGTGTTGTGACGGTGTGTCGGCCAGGGTTTCTGTGGCTTTGTGGGTTAGGTGTTGTGACGGTGTGTGGGGCAGGGTTTCTGTGGCTGTGAGGGTCAGGTGTTGTGACGGTGTGTGGACCAGGGTTTCTGTGGCTGTGAGGTTCAGGTGTTGTGACGGTGTGTGGGGCAGGGTTTCTGTGTCTGTGAGGGTCAGGTGTTGTGACGGTGTGTGGGCCAGGTTTTCTGTGGCTGTGAGGGTCAGGTGTTGTGACGGTGTGTGGGGCAGGGTTTCTGTGGCTGTGAGGGTCAGGTGTTGTGACGGTGTGTGGGCCAGGGTTTCTGTGGCTGTGAGGGTCAGGTGTTGTGACGGTGTGTGGGCCAGGGTTTCTGTGGCTGTGAGGGTCAGGTGTTGTGACGGCGTGTGGACCAGGGTTTCTGTGACTGTGAGGGTTAGGTGTTGTGACGGTGTGTGGGCCAGTGTTTCTGTGGTTGTGAGGGTCAGGTGTTGTGACGGTGTGTGGGCCAGGGTTTCTGTGTCTGTGAGGGTTAGGTGTTGTGATGGTGTGTGTGGGCCAGGGTTTCTCTGTCTGTGAGAGTCAGGTGTTGTGACAGTGTGTGGACCAGGGTTTCTGTGGCAGTGAGTGTCAGGTGTTGTGACGGTGTGTGGACCAAGGTTTCTGTGGCTGTGACGGTCAGGTGTTGTGACGGAGTGTGGGCCAGGGTTTCTGTGGCTGTGAGGGTCAGGTGTTGTGACGGTGTGTGGACCAGGGTTTCTGTGGCTGTGAGGGTCAGGTGTTGTGACGGTGTATGGACCAGGGTATCTGTGGCTGTGAGTGTCAGGTGTTGTGACGGTGTGTGGGCAAGTGTTTCAATGGCTGTGAGGGTCAGATGTTGTGACGGTGTGTGGACCAGGGTTTCTGTGGCTGTGAGGGTCAGGTGTTGTGACGGTGTGTGGGCCAGGGTTTCTGTGGCTGTGAGGATCAGGTGTTGTGACGCTGTTTGGGACAGGGTTTCTGTGGCTGTGAGTGTCAGGTGTTGTGACGGTGTGTGGGCCAGGGTTTCTGTGGCTGTGAGGGTTAGGTGTTGTGACGGTGTGTGGACCAGGGTTTCTGTGGCTGTGAGGGTCAGGTGTTGTGACGGCGTGTGGGCCAGGGTTTCTGTGGCTGTGAGGGTCAGGTGTTGTGACGGTGTGTGGGCCAGGGTTTCTGTGGCTGTGAGGGTCAGGTGTTGTGACGGTGTGTGGGCCAGGGTTTCTGTGGCTGTGAGGGTCAGGTGTTGTGACGGTGTGTGGGCCAGCGTTTCTGTGGCTGTGAGGGTCAGGTGTTGTGACGGTGTGTGGACCAGGTTTTCTGTGGCTGTGACGGTAAGGTGTTGTGACGGTGTGTGGACCAGGGTATCTGTGGCTGTGAGTGTCAGGTGTTGTGACGGTGTGTGGGCAAGTGTTTCAATGGCTGTGAGGGTCAGATGTTGTGACGGTGTGTGGACCAGGGTTTCTGTGGCTGTGAGGGTCAGGTGTTGTGACGGTGTGTGGGCCAGGGTTTCTGTGGCTATGAGGGTCAGGTGTTGTGACGGTGTGTGGGCCAAGGTTTCTGTGGCTGTGAGAGTCAGGTGTTGTGACGGTGTGCGGACCAGGGCTTCTGTGGCTGTGAGGGTCAGGTGTTGTGACGGTGTGTGGGCCAGGGTTTCTGTGGCTGTGAGGGTCAGGTGTTGTGACGGTGTGTGGGCCAGGGTTTCTGTGGCTGTGAGGGTCAGGTGTTGTGACGGTGTGTGGGCCAGAGTTTCTGTGGCTGTGAGGGTCAGGTGTTGTGACGGTGTGTGGACCAGGGTTTCTGTGGCTGTGAGGGTCAGGTGTTGTGACGGTGTGTGGACCAGGGTTTCAGTGACTGTGAGTGTCAGGTGTTGTGACGGTGTGTGGGCCAGGGTTTCTGTGGCTGTGAGGGTCAGGTGTTGTGACGGTGTGTGGACCAGGGTTTCTGTGGCTGTGAGGGTCAGGTGTTGTGACGGTGTGTGGGCCAGGGTTTCTGTGGTTGTGAGGGTCAGGTGTTGTGACGGTGTGTGGGGCAGGGTTTCTGTGGTTGTGAGGGTCAGGTGTTGTGACGGTGTGTGGGGCAGGGTTTATGTGGTTGTCAGGGTCAGGTATTGTGACGGTGTGTGGGCCAGGGTTTCTTTGGCTGTGAGGGCCAGGTGTTGTGACGGTGTGTGGGGCAGGGTTTCTGTGGTTGTGAGGGTCAGGTGTTGTGACGGTGTGTGGGGCAGGGTTTCTGTGGTTGTGAGGGTCAGGTGTTGTGACGGTGTGTGGGCCAGGGTTTCTGTGGCTGTGAGGGCCAGGTGTTGTGACGGTGTGTGGACCAGGGTTTTGTGGCTGTGAGGGTCAGGTGTTGTGACGGTGTGTGGGCCAGGGTTTCTGTGACTGTGAGGGTCAGGTGTTGTGACGGTGTTTGGACCAGGTTTACTGAGGCTGTTAGGGTCAGGTGTTGTGACGGTATGTGGACCAGGGTTTCTGTGGCTGTGAGGGTCAGGTGTTGTGACGGTGTGTGGACCAGGGTTTCTGTGGCTGTGAGGGTCAGGTGTTGTGACGGTGTGTGGGCCAGGGTTTCTGTGGCTGTGAGGGTCAGGTGTTGTGACGGTGTGTGGGCCAGGGTTTCTGTGGCTGTGAGGGTCAGGTGTTGTGACGGCGTGTGGACCAGGGTTTCTGTGGCTGTGAGGGTTAGGTGTTGTGTCGGTGTGTGGGCCAGGGTTTCTGTGGCTGTGAGGGTTAGGTGTTGTGACGGTGTGTGGGGCAGGGTTTCTGTGGCTGTGAGGGTCAGTTGTTGTGACGGTCAGTTGTTGTGACGGTGTGTGGACCAGGGTTTCTGTGTCTATGAGGGTCAGGTGTTGTGACGGTGTGTGGGCCAGAGTTTCTGTGGCTGTGAGGGTCAGGTGTTGTGACGGTGTGTGGACCAGGGTTTCTGTGTCTGTGAGGGTCAGGTGCTGTGACGGTGTGTGGACCAGAGTTTCTGTGTCTGTGAGGGTCAGGTTTTGTGACGGTGTGTGGACCAGGGTTTCTGTGGCTGTGAGTGTTAGGTGTTGTGACGGTGCGTCGGCCAGGGTTTCTGTGGCTTTGTGGGTTAGGTGTTGTGACGGTGTGTGGGGCAGGGTTTCTCTGGCTGTGAGGGTCAGGTGTTGTGACGATGTGTGGACCAGGGTTTCTGTGGCTGTGAGGTTCAGGTGTTGTGACGGTGTGTGGGGCAGGGTTTCTGTGTCTGTGAGGGTCAGGTGTTGTGACGGTGTGTGGGCCAGGGTTTCTGTGGCTGTGAGGGTCAGGTGTTGTGACGGTGTGTGGGGCAGGGTTTCTGTGGCTGTGAGGGTCAGGTGTTGTGACGGTGTGTGGGCCAGGGTTTCTGTGGCTGTGAGGGTCAGGTGTTGTGACGTAGTGTGGGGCAGGGATTCTGTGGCTGTGAGGGTCAGGTGTTGTGACGGCGTGTGGACCAGGGTTTCTGTGACTGTGAGGGTTAGGTGTTGTGACGGTGTGTGGGCCAGTGTTTCTGTGGTTGTGAGGGTCAGGTGTTGTGACGGTGTGTGGGCCAGGGTTTCTGTGTCTGTGAGGGTTAGGTGTTTTGATGGTGTGTGTGGGCCAGGGTTTCTCTGTCTGTGAGAGTCAGGTGTTGTGACAGTGTGTGGACCAGGGTTTCTGTGGCAGTGAGTGTCAGGTGTTGTGACGGTGTGTGGACCAAGGTTTCTGTGGCTGTGACGGTCAGGTGTTGTGACGGTGTGTGGGCCAGGGTTTCTGTGGCTGTGAGGGTCAGGTGTTGTGACGGTGTGTGGACCAGGGTTTCTGTGGCTGTGAGGGTCAGGTGTTGTGACGGTGTATGGACCAGGGTTTCTGCGGCTGTGAGGGTCAGGTGTTGTGACGGTGTGTGGGCCAGGGTTTCTGTGGCTGTGAGGGTCAGGTGTTGTGACGGTGTGTGGACCAGGGTTTGCTGTGGCTGTGAGGGTCAGGTGTTGTGACGGTGTGTGAGCCAGGGTTTCTGTGGCTGTGAGGGTCAGGTGTTGTGACGGTGTGTGGACCAGGGTTTCTGGGGCTGTGAGGGTCAGTTGTTGTGACGGTGTGTGGGCCAGGGTTTCTGTGGCTGTGAAGGTCAGGTGTTGTGACGGTGTGTGGGCCACGGTTTGCTGTGGCTGTGAGGGTCAGGTGTTGTGACGGTGTGTGGACCAGGGTTTCTGTGGCTGTGAGGGTCAGGTGTTGTGACGGTGTGTGGACCAGGTTTTCTGTGGCTGTGACGGTAAGGTGTTGTGACGGTGTGTGGACCAGGGTATCTGTGGCTGTGAGTGTCAGGTGTTGTGACGGTGTGTGGGCAAGTGTTTCAATGGCTGTGAGGGTCAGATGTTGTGACGGTGTGTGGACCAGGGTTTCTGTGGCTGTGAGGGTCAGGTGTTGTGACGGTGTGTGGGCCAGGGTTTCTGTGGCTGTGTGGGTTAGGTGTTGTGACGGTGTGTGGGGCAGGGTTTCTGTGGCTGTGAGGGTCAGGTGTTGTGACGGTGTGTGGACCAGGGTTTCTGTGGCTGTGAGGGTCAGGTGTTGTGACGGCGTGTGGACCAGGGTTTCTGTGACTGTGAGGGTCAGGTGTTGTGACGGTGTGTGGATCAGAGTTTCTATGGCAGTGAGGGTCAGGTGTTGTGACGGTGTGTGGATCAGAGTTTCTATGGCAGTGAGGGTCAGGTGTTGTGACGGTGTGTGGACCAGGGTTTCTGTTGCTGTGAGGGTCAGGTGTTGTGACGGTGTGTGGACCAGGGTTTCAGTGGCTGTGAGGGCCAGGTGTTGTGACGGTGTGTGGGCCAGGGTTTCTGTGGTTGTGAGGGTCAGGTGTTCTGACGGTGTGTGGGCCAGGGTTTCTGTGTCTGTGAGGGTAAGGTGTTGTGATGGTGTGTGTGGGCCAGGGTTTCTCTGTATGTGAGAGTCAGGTGTTGTGACAGTGTGTGGACCAGGGTTTCTGTGGCAGTGAGTGTCAGGTGTTGTGACGGTGTGTGGACCAAGGTTTCTGTGGCTGTGACGGTCAGGTGTTGTGACGGTGTGTGGGACAGGGTTTCAGTGGCTGTGAGGGTCAGGTGTTGTGACGGTGTGTGGACCAGGGTTTCTGTGGCTGTGAGGGTCAGGTGTTGTGACGGTGTGTGGACCAGGGTTTCTGTGGCTGTGAGGGTCAGGTGTTGTGACGGTGTGTGGGCCAGGGTTTCTGTGGCTGTGAGGGTCAGGTGTTGTGACGGTGTGTGGACCATGGTTTCTGTGGCTGTGAGGGTCAGGTGTTGTGACGGTGTGTGGGCCAGGGTTTCTGTGGCTGTGAGGGTCAGGTGTTGTGACGGTGTGTGGACCAGGGTTTCTGTGGCTGTGAGGGTCAGGTGTTGTGACGGTGTGTGGACCAGGGTTTCTGTGAATGTGAGGGTCAGGTGTTGTGACGGTGTGTGGGCCAGGATTTCTGTGGCTGTGAGGGTCAGGTGTTGTGACTGTGTGTGGGCCAGGGTTTCTGTGGCTGTGAGGGTCAGGTGTTGTGACGGTGTGTGGACCAGGGTTTCTGTGGCTGTGAGGGTCAGGTGTTGTGACGGTGTGTGGGCCAGGTTTTATGTGGCTGTGAGGGTCAGGTGTTGTGACGGTGTGTGGACCAGGGTTTCTGTGGCTGTGACGGTCTGGTGTTGTGACGGTGTGTGGACCAGGGTTTCTGTGGCTGTGAGGGTCACGTGTTGTGACGCTGTTTGGACCTGGGTTTCTGTGGCTGTGAGAGTCAGGTGTTGTGAAGGTGTGTGGGCCAGGTTTTATGTGGCTGTGAGGGTCAGGTGTTGTGACGGTGTGTGGGCCAGGGTTTCTGTGGCTGTGAGGGTCAGGTGTTGTGACGGAGTGTGGACCAGGGTTTCAGTGGCTGTGACGGTCAGGTGTTGTGACGGTGTGTGGACCAGGGTTTCAGTGGCTGTGAGGGTCAGGTGTTGTGACCGTGTGTGGGCCAGGGTTTCTGTGGCTGTGAGGGTCAGGTGTTGTGACCGTGTGTGGGCCAGGGTTTCTGTGGCTGTGAGGGTCAGGTGTTGTGTCCGTGTGTGGGCCAGGGTTTCTGTGGCTGTGAGGGTCAGGTGTTGTGACGGTGTGTGGACCAGGGTTTCTGTTGCTGTGAGGGTCAGGTGTTGTGACGGTGTGTGGACCAGGGTTTCTGTGGCTGTGAGTGTCAGGTGTTGTGACGGTGTGTGGGCCAGGGTTTCTGTGGCTGTGAGGGTCAGGTGTTGTGACGGTGTGTGGGCCAGGGTTTCTGTGGCTGTGAGGGTCAGGTGTTGTGACGGCGTGTGGACCAGGGTTTCTGTGGCTGTGAGGGTCAGGTGTTGTGACGGTGTGTGGGCCAGGGTTTCTGTGGCTGTGAGGGTCAGGTGTTGTGACGGTGTGTGGACCAGGGTTTCTGTGGCTGTGAGGGTCAGGTGTTGTGACGGTGTGTGGGCCAGAGTTTCTGTGGCTGTGAGGGTCAGGTGTTGTGACGGTGTGTGGACCAGGGTTTCTGTGGCTGTGAGGGTCAGGTGTTGTGACGGTGTGTGGACCAGGGTTTCAGTGACTGTGAGTGTCAGGTGTTGTGACGGTGTGTGGGCCAGGGTTTCTGTGGCTGTGAGGGTCAGGTGTTGTGACGGTGTGTGGACCAGGGTTTCTGTGGCTGTGAGGGTCAGGTGTTGTGACGGTGTGTGGGCCAGGGTTTCTGTGGTTGTGAGGGTCAGGTGTTGTGACGGTGTGTGGGGCAGGGTTTCTGTGGTTGTGAGGGTCAGGTGTTGTGACGGTGTGTGGGGCAGGGTTTATGTGGTTGTCAGGGTCAGGTATTGTGACGGTGTGTGGGCCAGGGTTTCTGTGGCTGTGAGGGCCAGGTGTTGTGACGGTGTGTGGGGCAGGGTTTCTGTGGTTGTGAGGGTCAGGTGTTGTGACGGTGTGTGGGGCAGGGTTTCTGTGGTTGTGAGGGTCAGGTGTTGTGACGGTGTGTGGGCCAGGGTTTCTGTGGCTGTGAGGGCCAGGTGTTGTGACGGTGTGTGGACCAGGGTTTTGTGGCTGTGAGGGTCAGGTGTTGTGACGGTGTGTGGGCCAGGGTTTCTGTGACTGTGAGGGTCAGGTGTTGTGACGCTGTTTGGACCAGGTTTACTGAGGCTGTTAGGGTCAGGTGTTGTGACGGTATGTGGACCAGGGTTTCTGTGGCTGTGAGGGTCAGGTGTTGTGACGGTGTGTGGACCAGGGTTTCTGTGGCTGTGAGGGTCAGGTGTTGTGACACTGTTTGGGACAGGGTTTCTGTGGCTGTGAGGGTTAGGTGTTGTGTCGGTGTGTGGGGCAGGGTTTCTGTGGCTGTGAGGGTTAGGTGTTGTGACGGTGTGTGGGGCAGGGTTTCTGTGGCTGTGAGGGTCAGGTGTTGTGACGGTGTGTGGACCAGGGTTTCTGTGTCTATGAGGGTCAGGTGTTGTGACGGTGTGTGGGCCAGAGTTTCTGTGGCTGTGAGGGTCAGGTGTTGTGACGGTGTGTGGACCAGGGTTTCTGTGTCTGTGAGGGTCAGGTGCTGTGACGGTGTGTGGACCAGAGTTTCTGTGTCTGTGAGGGTCAGGTTTTGTGACGGTGTGTGGACCAGGGTTTCTGTGGCTGTGAGGGTTAGGTGTTGTGACGGTGTGTCGGCCAGGGTTTCTGTGGCTTTGTGGGTTAGGTGTTGTGACGGTGTGTGGGGCAGGGTTTCTGTGGCTGTGAGGGTCAGGTGTTGTGACGGTGTGTGGACCAGGGTTTCTGTGGCTGTGAGGTTCAGGTGTTGTGACGGTGTGTGGGGCAGGGTTTCTGTGTCTGTGAGGGTCAGGTGTTGTGACGGTGTGTGGGCCAGGGTTTCTGTGGCTGTGAGGGTCAGGTGTTGTGACGGTGTGTGGGGCAGGGTTTCTGTGGCTGTGAGGGTCAGGTGTTGTGACGGTGTGTGGGCCAGGGTTTCTGTGGCTGTGAGGGTCAGGTGTTGTGACGGTGTGTGGGCCAGGGTTTCTGTGGCTGTGAGGGTCAGGTGTTGTGACGGCGTGTGGACCAGGGTTTCTGTGACTGTGAGGGTTAGGTGTTGTGACGGTGTGTGGGCCAGTGTTTCTGTGGTTGTGAGGGTCAGGTGTTGTGACGGTGTGTGGGCCAGGGTTTCTGTGTCTGTGAGGGTTAGGTGTTGTGATGGTGTGTGTGGGCCAGGGTTTCTCTGTCTGTGAGAGTCAGGTGTTGTGACAGTGTGTGGACCAGGGTTTCTGTGGCAGTGAGTGTCAGGTGTTGTGACGGTGTGTGGACCAAGGTTTCTGTGGCTGTGACGGTCAGGTGTTGTGACGGAGTGTGGGCCAGGGTTTCTGTGGCTGTGAGGGTCAGGTGTTGTGACGGTGTGTGGACCAGGGTTTCTGTGGCTGTGAGGGTCAGGTGTTGTGACGGTGTATGGACCAGGGTATCTGTGGCTGTGAGTGTCAGGTGTTGTGACGGTGTGTGGGCAAGTGTTTCAATGGCTGTGAGGGTCAGATGTTGTGACGGTGTGTGGACCAGGGTTTCTGTGGCTGTGAGGGTCAGGTGTTGTGACGGTGTGTGGGCCAGGGTTTCTGTGGCTGTGAGGATCAGGTGTTGTGACGCTGTTTGGGACAGGGTTTCTGTGGCTGTGAGTGTCAGGTGTTGTGACGGTGTGTGGGCCAGGGTTTCTGTGGCTGTGAGGGTTAGGTGTTGTGACGGTGTGTGGACCAGGGTTTCTGTGGCTGTGAGGGTCAGGTGTTGTGACGGCGTGTGGGCCAGGGTTTCTGTGGCTGTGAGGGTCAGGTGTTGTGACGGTGTGTGGGCCAGGGTTTCTGTGGCTGTGAGGGTCAGGTGTTGTGACGGTGTGTGGGCCAGGGTTTCTGTGGCTGTGAGGGTCAGGTGTTGTGACGGTGTGTGGGCCAGCGTTTCTGTGCCTGTGAGGGTCAGGTGTTGTGACGGTGTGTGGACCAGGTTTTCTGTGGCTGTGACGGTAAGGTGTTGTGACGGTGTGTGGACCAGGGTATCTGTGGCTGTGAGTGTCAGGTGTTGTGACGGTGTGTGGGCAAGTGTTTCAATGGCTGTGAGGGTCAGATGTTGTGACGGTGTGTGGACCAGGGTTTCTGTGGCTGTGAGGGTCAGGTGTTGTGACGGTGTGTGGGCCAGGGTTTCTGTGGCTATGAGGGTCAGGTGTTGTGACGGTGTGTGGGCCAAGGTTTCTGTGGCTGTGAGAGTCAGGTGTTGTGACGGTGTGCGGACCAGGGTTTCTGTGGCTGTGAGGGTCAGGTGTTGTGACGGTGTGTGGGCCAGGGTTTCTGTGGCTGTGAGGGTCAGGTGTTGTGACGGTGTGTGGGCCAGGGTTTCTGTGGCTGTGAGGGTCAGGTGTTGTGACGGTGTGTGGGCCAGAGTTTCTGTGGCTGTGAGGGTCAGGTGTTGTGACGGTGTGTGGACCAGGGTTTCTGTGGCTGTGAGGGTCAGGTGTTGTGACGGTGTGTGGACCAGGGTTTCAGTGACTGTGAGTGTCAGGTGTTGTGACGGTGTGTGGGCCAGGGTTTCTGTGGCTGTGAGGGTCAGGTGTTGTGACGGTGTGTGGACCAGGGTTTCTGTGGCTGTGAGGGTCAGGTGTTGTGACGGTGTGTGGGCCAGGGTTTCTGTGGTTGTGAGGGTCAGGTGTTGTGACGGTGTGTGGGGCAGGGTTTCTGTGGTTGTGAGGGTCAGGTGTTGTGACCGTGTGTGGGCCAGGGTTTCTGTGGCTGTGAGGGTCAGGTGTTGTGACGGTGTGTGGGCCAGGGTTTCTGTGTCTGTGAGGGTTAGGTGTTGTGATGGTGTGTGTGGGCCAGGGTTTCTGTGGCAGTGAGTGTCAGGTGTTGTGACGGTGTGTGGGCCAGGGTTTCTGTGTCTGTGAGAGTCAGGTGTTGTGACAGTGTGTGGACCAGGGTTTCTGTGGCAGTGAGTGTCAGGTGTTGTGACGGTGTGTGGACCAAGGTTTCTGTGGCTGTGAGGGTCAGGTGTTGTGACGGTGTGTGGGCCAGGGTTTCTGTGGTTGTGAGGGTCAGGTGTTGTGACGGTGTGTGGACCAGGGTTTCTGTGTCTATGAGGGTCAGGTGTTGTGACGGTGTGTGGGCCAGAGTTTCTGTGGCTGTGAGGGTCAGGTGTTGTGACGGTGTGTGGACCAGGGTTTCTGTGTCTGTGAGGGTCAGGTGCTGTGACGGTGTGTGGACCAGAGTTTCTGTGTCTGTGAGGGTCAGGTTTTGTGACGGTGTGTGGACCAGGGTTTCTGTGGCTGTGAGGGTTAGGTGTTGTGACGGTGTGTCGGCCAGGGTTTCTGTGGCTTTGTGGGTTAGGTGTTGTGACGGTGTGTGGGGCAGGGTTTCTGTGGCTGTGAGGGTCAGGTGTTGTGACGGTGTGTGGACCAGGGTTTCTGTGGCTGTGAGGTTCAGGTGTTGTGACGGTGTGTGGGGCAGGGTTTCTGTGTCTGTGAGGGTCAGGTGTTGTGACGGTGTGTGGGCCAGGGTTTCTGTGGCTGTGAGGGTCAGGTGTTGTGACGGTGTGTGGGGCAGGGTTTCTGTGGCTGTGAGGGTCAGGTGTTGTGACGGTGTGTGGGCCAGGGTTTCTGTGGCTGTGAGGGTCAGGTGTTGTGACGGTGTGTGGGCCAGGGTTTCTGTGGCTGTGAGGGTCAGGTGTTGTGACGGCGTGTGGACCAGGGTTTCTGTGACTGTGAGGGTTAGGTGTTGTGACGGTGTGTGGGCCAGTGTTTCTGTGGTTGTGAGGGTCAGGTGTTGTGACGGTGTGTGGGCCAGGGTTTCTGCGTCTGTGAGGGTTAGGTGTTGTGATGGTGTGTGTGGGCCAGGGTTTCTCTGTCTGTGAGAGTCAGGTGTTGTGACAGTGTGTGGACCAGGGTTTCTGTGGCAGTGAGTGTCAGGTGTTGTGACGGTGTGTGGACCAAGGTTTCTGTGGCTGTGACGGTCAGGTGTTGTGACGGAGTGTGGGCCAGGGTTTCTGTGGCTGTGAGGGTCAGGTGTTGTGACGGTGTGTGGACCAGGGTTTCTGTGGCTGTGAGGGTCAGGTGTTGTGACGGTGTATGGACCAGGGTATCTGTGGCTGTGAGTGTCAGGTGTTGTGACGGTGTGTGGGCAAGTGTTTCAATGGCTGTGAGGGTCAGATGTTGTGACGGTGTGTGGACCAGGGTTTCTGTGGCTGTGAGGGTCAGGTGTTGTGACGGTGTGTGGGCCAGGGTTTCTGTGGCTGTGAGGGTCAGGTGTTGTGACGGTGTGTGGACCAGGGTTTCAGTGGCTGTGAGGGTCAGGTGTTGTGACCGTGTGTGGGCCAGGGTTTCTGTGGCTGTGAGGGTCAGGTGTTGTGACCGTGTGTGGGCCAGGGTTTCTGTGGCTGTGAGGGTCAGGTGTTGTGTCCGTGTGTGGGCCAGGGTTTCTGTGGCTGTGAGGGTCAGGTGTTGTGACGGTGTGTGGACCAGGGTTTCTGTTGCTGTGAGGGTCAGGTGTTGTGACGGTGTGTGGACCAGGGTTTCTGTGGCTGTGAGTGTCAGGTGTTGTGACGGTGTGTGGGCCAGGGTTTCTGTGGCTGTGAGGGTCAGGTGTTGTGACGGTGTGTGGGCCAGGGTTTCTGTGGCTGTGAGGGTCAGGTGTTGTGACGGCGTGTGGACCAGGGTTTCTGTGGCTGTGAGGGTCAGGTGTTGTGACGGTGTGTGGGCCAGGGTTTCTGTGGCTGTGAGGGTCAGGTGTTGTGACGGTGTGTGGACCAGGGTTTCTGTGGCTGTGAGGGTCAGGTGTTGTGACGGTGTGTGGGCCAGAGTTTCTGTGGCTGTGAGGGTCAGGTGTTGTGACGGTGTGTGGACCAGGGTTTCTGTGGCTGTGAGGGTCAGGTGTTGTGACGGTGTGTGGACCAGGGTTTCAGTGACTGTGAGTGTCAGGTGTTGTGACGGTGTGTGGGCCAGGGTTTCTGTGGCTGTGAGGGTCAGGTGTTGTGACGGTGTGTGGACCAGGGTTTCTGTGGCTGTGAGGGTCAGGTGTTGTGACGGTGTGTGGGCCAGGGTTTCTGTGGTTGTGAGGGTCAGGTGTTGTGACGGTGTGTGGACCAGGGTTTCTGTGTCTATGAGGGTCAGGTGTTGTGACGGTGTGTGGGCCAGAGTTTCTGTGGCTGTGAGGGTCAGGTGTTGTGACGGTGTGTGGACCAGGGTTTCTGTGTCTGTGAGGGTCAGGTGCTGTGACGGTGTGTGGACCAGAGTTTCTGTGTCTGTGAGGGTCAGGTTTTGTGACGGTGTGTGGACCAGGGTTTCTGTGGCTGTGAGGGTTAGGTGTTGTGACGGTGTGTCGGCCAGGGTTTCTGTGGCTTTGTGGGTTAGGTGTTGTGACGGTGTGTGGGGCAGGGTTTCTGTGGCTGTGAGGGTCAGGTGTTGTGACGGTGTGTGGACCAGGGTTTCTGTGGCTGTGAGGTTCAGGTGTTGTGACGGTGTGTGGGGCAGGGTTTCTGTGTCTGTGAGGGTCAGGTGTTGTGACGGTGTGTGGGCCAGGGTTTCTGTGGCTGTGAGGGTCAGGTGTTGTGACGGTGTGTGGGGCAGGGTTTCTGTGGCTGTGAGGGTCAGGTGTTGTGACGGTGTGTGGGCCAGGGTTTCTGTGGCTGTGAGGGTCAGGTGTTGTGACGGTGTGTGGGCCAGGGTTTCTGTGGCTGTGAGGGTCAGGTGTTGTGACGGCGTGTGGACCAGGGTTTCTGTGACTGTGAGGGTTAGGTGTTGTGACGGTGTGTGGGCCAGTGTTTCTGTGGTTGTGAGGGTCAGGTGTTGTGACGGTGTGTGGGCCAGGGTTTCTGTGTCTGTGAGGGTTAGGTGTTGTGATGGTGTGTGTGGGCCAGGGTTTCTCTGTCTGTGAGAGTCAGGTGTTGTGACAGTGTGTGGACCAGGGTTTCTGTGGCAGTGAGTGTCAGGTGTTGTGACGGTGTGTGGACCAAGGTTTCTGTGGCTGTGACGGTCAGGTGTTGTGACGGAGTGTGGGCCAGGGTTTCTGTGGCTGTGAGGGTCAGGTGTTGTGACGGTGTGTGGACCAGGGTTTCTGTGGCTGTGAGGGTCAGGTGTTGTGACGGTGTATGGACCAGGGTATCTGTGGCTGTGAGTGTCAGGTGTTGTGACGGTGTGTGGGCAAGTGTTTCAATGGCTGTGAGGGTCAGATGTTGTGACGGTGTGTGGACCAGGGTTTCTGTGGCTGTGAGTGTCAGGTGTTGTGACGGTGTGTGGGCCAGGGTTTCTGTGGCTGTGAGGGTCAGGTGTTGTGACGGTGTGTGGACCAGGGTTTCAGTGGCTGTGAGGGTCAGGTGTTGTGACCGTGTGTGGGCCAGGGTTTCTGTGGCTGTGAGGGTCAGGTGTTGTGACCGTGTGTGGGCCAGGGTTTCTGTGGCTGTGAGGGTCAGGTGTTGTGTCCGTGTGTGGGCCAGGGTTTCTGTGGCTGTGAGGGTCAGGTGTTGTGACGGTGTGTGGACCAGGGTTTCTGTTGCTGTGAGGGTCAGGTGTTGTGACGGTGTGTGGACCAGGGTTTCTGTGGCTGTGAGTGTCAGGTGTTGTGACGGTGTGTGGGCCAGGGTTTCTGTGGCTGTGAGTGTCAGGTGTTGTGACGGTGTGTGGGCCAGGGTTTCTGTGGCTGTGAGGGTCAGGTGTTGTGACGGCGTGTGGACCAGGGTTTCTGTGGCTGTGAGGGTCAGGTGTTGTGACGGTGTGTGGGCCAGGGTTTCTGTGGCTGTGAGGGTCAGGTGTTGTGACGGTGTGTGGACCAGGGTTTCTGTGGCTGTGAGGGTCAGGTGTTGTGACGGTGTGTGGACCAGGGTTTCTGTGGCTGTGAGGGTCAGGTGTTGTGACGGTGTGTGGGCCAGAGTTTCTGTGGCTGTGAGGGTCAGGTGTTGTGACGGTGTGTGGACCAGGGTTTCTGTGGCTGTGAGGGTCAGGTGTTGTGACGGTGTGTGGACCAGGGTTTCAGTGACTGTGAGTGTCAGGTGTTGTGACGGTGTGTGGGCCAGGGTTTCTGTGGCTGTGAGGGTCAGGTGTTGTGACGGTGTGTGGACCAGGGTTTCTGTGGCTGTGAGGGTCAGGTGTTGTGACGGTGTGTGGGCCAGGGTTTCTGTGGTTGTGAGGGTCAGGTGTTGTGACGGTGTGTGGGGCAGGGTTTCTGTGGTTGTGAGGGTCAGGTGTTGTGACGGTGTGTGGGGCAGGGTTTATGTGGTTGTCAGGGTCAGGTATTGTGACGGTGTGTGGGCCAGGGTTTCTGTGGCTGTGAGGGCCAGGTGTTGTGACGGTGTGTGGGGCAGGGTTTCTGTGGTTGTGAGGGTCAGGTGTTGTGACGGTGTGTGGGGCAGGGTTTCTGTGGTTGTGAGGGTCAGGTGTTGTGACGGTGTGTGGGCCAGGGTTTCTGTGGCTGTGAGGGCCAGGTGTTGTGACGGTGTGTGGACCAGGGTTTTGTGGCTGTGAGGGTCAGGTGTTGTGACGGTGTGTGGGCCAGGGTTTCTGTGACTGTGAGGGTCAGGTGTTGTGACGCTGTTTGGACCAGGTTTACTGAGGCTGTTAGGGTCAGGTGTTGTGACGGTATGTGGACCAGGGTTTCTGTGGCTGTGAGGGTCAGGTGTTGTGACGGTGTGTGGACCAGGGTTTCTGTGGCTGTGAGGGTCAGGTGTTGTGACACTGTTTGGGACAGGGTTTCTGTGGCTGTGAGGGTTAGGTGTTGTGTCGGTGTGTGGGGCAGGGTTTCTGTGGCTGTGAGGGTTAGGTGTTGTGACGGTGTGTGGGGCAGGGTTTCTGTGGCTGTGAGGGTCAGGTGTTGTGACGGTGTGTGGACCAGGGTTTCTGTGTCTATGAGGGTCAGGTGTTGTGACGGTGTGTGGGCCAGAGTTTCTGTGGCTGTGAGGGTCAGGTGTTGTGACGGTGTGTGGACCAGGGTTTCTGTGTCTGTGAGGGTCAGGTGCTGTGACGGTGTGTGGACCAGAGTTTCTGTGTCTGTGAGGGTCAGGTTTTGTGACGGTGTGTGGACCAGGGTTTCTGTGGCTGTGAGGGTTAGGTGTTGTGACGGTGTGTCGGCCAGGGTTTCTGTGGCTTTGTGGGTTAGGTGTTGTGACGGTGTGTGGGGCAGGGTTTCTGTGGCTGTGAGGGTCAGGTGTTGTGACGGTGTGTGGACCAGGGTTTCTGTGGCTGTGAGGTTCAGGTGTTGTGACGGTGTGTGGGGCAGGGTTTCTGTGTCTGTGAGGGTCAGGTGTTGTGACGGTGTGTGGGCCAGGGTTTCTGTGGCTGTGAGGGTCAGGTGTTGTGACGGTGTGTGGGGCAGGGTTTCTGTGGCTGTGAGGGTCAGGTGTTGTGACGGTGTGTGGGCCAGGGTTTCTGTGGCTGTGAGGGTCAGGTGTTGTGACGGTGTGTGGGCCAGGGTTTCTGTGGCTGTGAGGGTCAGGTGTTGTGACGGCGTGTGGACCAGGGTTTCTGTGACTGTGAGGGTTAGGTGTTGTGACGGTGTGTGGGCCAGTGTTTCTGTGGTTGTGAGGGTCAGGTGTTGTGACGGTGTGTGGGCCAGGGTTTCTGTGTCTGTGAGGGTTAGGTGTTGTGATGGTGTGTGTGGGCCAGGGTTTCTCTGTCTGTGAGAGTCAGGTGTTGTGACAGTGTGTGGACCAGGGTTTCTGTGGCAGTGAGTGTCAGGTGTTGTGACGGTGTGTGGACCAAGGTTTCTGTGGCTGTGACGGTCAGGTGTTGTGACGGAGTGTGGGCCAGGGTTTCTGTGGCTGTGAGGGTCAGGTGTTGTGACGGTGTGTGGACCAGGGTTTCTGTGGCTGTGAGGGTCAGGTGTTGTGACGGTGTATGGACCAGGGTATCTGTGGCTGTGAGTGTCAGGTGTTGTGACGGTGTGTGGGCAAGTGTTTCAATGGCTGTGAGGGTCAGATGTTGTGACGGTGTGTGGACCAGGGTTTCTGTGGCTGTGAGGGTCAGGTGTTGTGACGGTGTGTGGGCCAGGGTTTCTGTGGCTGTGAGGATCAGGTGTTGTGACGCTGTTTGGGACAGGGTTTCTGTGGCTGTGAGTGTCAGGTGTTGTGACGGTGTGTGGGCCAGGGTTTCTGTGGCTGTGAGGGTTAGGTGTTGTGACGGTGTGTGGACCAGGGTTTCTGTGGCTGTGAGGGTCAGGTGTTGTGACGGTGTGTGGGCCAGGGTTTCTGTGGCTGTGAGGGTCAGGTGTTGTGACGGTGTGTGGGCCAGGGTTTCTGTGGCTGTGAGGGTCAGGTGTTGTGACGGTGTGTGGGCCAGGGTTTCTGTGGCTGTGAGGGTCAGGTGTTGTGACGGTGTGTGGGCCAGCGTTTCTGTGCCTGTGAGGGTCAGGTGTTGTGACGGTGTGTGGACCAGGTTTTCTGTGGCTGTGACGGTAAGGTGTTGTGACGGTGTGTGGACCAGGGTATCTGTGGCTGTGAGTGTCAGGTGTTGTGACGGTGTGTGGGCAAGTGTTTCAATGGCTGTGAGGGTCAGATGTTGTGACGGTGTGTGGACCAGGGTTTCTGTGGCTGTGAGGGTCAGGTGTTGTGACGGTGTGTGGGCCAGGGTTTCTGTGGCTATGAGGGTCAGGTGTTGTGACGGTGTGTGGGCCAAGGTTTCTGTGGCTGTGAGAGTCAGGTGTTGTGACGGTGTGCGGACCAGGGTTTCTGTGGCTGTGAGGGTCAGGTGTTGTGACGGTGTGTGGGCCAGGGTTTCTGTGGCTGTGAGGGTCAGGTGTTGTGACGGTGTGTGGGCCAGGGTTTCTGTGGCTGTGAGGGTCAGGTGTTGTGACGGTGTGTGGGCCAGAGTTTCTGTGGCTGTGAGGGTCAGGTGTTGTGACGGTGTGTGGACCAGGGTTTCTGTGGCTGTGAGGGTCAGGTGTTGTGACGGTGTGTGGACCAGGGTTTCAGTGACTGTGAGTGTCAGGTGTTGTGACGGTGTGTGGGCCAGGGTTTCTGTGGCTGTGAGGGTCAGGTGTTGTGACGGTGTGTGGACCAGGGTTTCTGTGGCTGTGAGGGTCAGGTGTTGTGACGGTGTGTGGGCCAGGGTTTCTGTGGTTGTGAGGGTCAGGTGTTGTGACGGTGTGTGGGGCAGGGTTTCTGTGGTTGTGAGGGTCAGGTGTTGTGACGGTGTGTGGGGCAGGGTTTATGTGGTTGTCAGGGTCAGGTATTGTGACGGTGTGTGGGCCAGGGTTTCTTTGGCTGTGAGGGCCAGGTGTTGTGACGGTGTGTGGGGCAGGGTTTCTGTGGTTGTGAGGGTCAGGTGTTGTGACGGTGTGTGGGGCAGGGTTTCTGTGGTTGTGAGGGTCAGGTGTTGTGACGGTGTGTGGGCCAGGGTTTCTGTGGCTGTGAGGGCCAGGTGTTGTGACGGTGTGTGGACCAGGGTTTTGTGGCTGTGAGGGTCAGGTGTTGTGACGGTGTGTGGGCCAGGGTTTCTGTGACTGTGAGGGTCAGGTGTTGTGACGGTGTTTGGACCAGGTTTACTGAGGCTGTTAGGGTCAGGTGTTGTGACGGTATGTGGACCAGGGTTTCTGTGGCTGTGAGGGTCAGGTGTTGTGACGGTGTGTGGACCAGGGTTTCTGTGGCTGTGAGGGTCAGGTGTTGTGACGGTGTGTGGGCCAGGGTTTCTGTGGCTGTGAGGGTCAGGTGTTGTGACGGTGTGTGGGCCAGGGTTTCTGTGGCTGTGAGGGTCAGGTGTTGTGACGGCGTGTGGACCAGGGTTTCTGTGGCTGTGAGGGTTAGGTGTTGTGTCGGTGTGTGGGCCAGGGTTTCTGTGGCTGTGAGGGTTAGGTGTTGTGACGGTGTGTGGGGCAGGGTTTCTGTGGCTGTGAGGGTCAGTTGTTGTGACGGTGTGTGGACCAGGGTTTCTGTGTCTATGAGGGTCAGGTGTTGTGACGGTGTGTGGGCCAGAGTTTCTGTGGCTGTGAGGGTCAGGTGTTGTGACGGTGTGTGGACCAGGGTTTCTGTGTCTGTGAGGGTCAGGTGCTGTGACGGTGTGTGGACCAGAGTTTCTGTGTCTGTGAGGGTCAGGTTTTGTGACGGTGTGTGGACCAGGGTTTCTGTGGCTGTGAGTGTTAGGTGTTGTGACGGTGTGTCGGCCAGGGTTTCTGTGGCTTTGTGGGTTAGGTGTTGTGACGGTGTGTGGGGCAGGGTTTCTCTGGCTGTGAGGGTCAGGTGTTGTGACGATGTGTGGACCAGGGTTTCTGTGGCTGTGAGGTTCAGGTGTTGTGACGGTGTGTGGGGCAGGGTTTCTGTGTCTGTGAGGGTCAGGTGTTGTGACGGTGTGTGGGCCAGGGTTTCTGTGGCTGTGAGGGTCAGGTGTTGTGACGGTGTGTGGGGCAGGGTTTCTGTGGCTGTGAGGGTCAGGTGTTGTGACGGTGTGTGGGCCAGGGTTTCTGTGGCTGTGAGGGTCAGGTGTTGTGACGTAGTGTGGGGCAGGGATTCTGTGGCTGTGAGGGTCAGGTGTTGTGACGGCGTGTGGACCAGGGTTTCTGTGACTGTGAGGGTTAGGTGTTGTGACGGTGTGTGGGCCAGTGTTTCTGTGGTTGTGAGGGTCAGGTGTTGTGACGGTGTGTGGGCCAGGGTTTCTGTGTCTGTGAGGGTTAGGTGTTTTGATGGTGTGTGTGGGCCAGGGTTTCTCTGTCTGTGAGAGTCAGGTGTTGTGACAGTGTGTGGACCAGGGTTTCTGTGGCAGTGAGTGTCAGGTGTTGTGACGGTGTGTGGACCAAGGTTTCTGTGGCTGTGACGGTCAGGTGTTGTGACGGTGTGTGGGCCAGGGTTTCTGTGGCTGTGAGGGTCAGGTGTTGTGACTGTGTGTGGACCAGGGTTTCTGTGGCTGTGAGGGTCAGGTGTTGTGACGGTGTATGGACCAGGGTTTCTGCGGCTGTGAGGGTCAGGTGTTGTGACGGTGTGTGGGCCAGGGTTTCTGTGGCTGTGAGGGTCAGGTGTTGTGACGGTGTGTGGACCAGGGTTTGCTGTGGCTGTGAGGGTCAGGTGTTGTGACGGTGTGTGAGCCAGGGTTTCTGTGGCTGTGAGGGTCAGGTGTTGTGACGGTGTGTGGACCAGGGTTTCTGGGGCTGTGAGGGTCAGTTGTTGTGACGGTGTGTGGGCCAGGGTTTCTGTGGCTGTGAAGGTCAGGTGTTGTGACGGTGTGTGGGCCACGGTTTGCTGTGGCTGTGAGGGTCAGGTGTTGTGACGGTGTGTGGACCAGGGTTTCTGTGGCTGTGAGGGTCAGGTGTTGTGACGGTGTGTGGACCAGGTTTTCTGTGGCTGTGACGGTAAGGTGTTGTGACGGTGTGTGGACCAGGGTATCTGTGGCTGTGAGTGTCAGGTGTTGTGACGGTGTGTGGGCAAGTGTTTCAATGGCTGTGAGGGTCAGATGTTGTGACGGTGTGTGGACCAGGGTTTCTGTGGCTGTGAGGGTCAGGTGTTGTGACGGTGTGTGGGCCAGGGTTTCTGTGGCTATGAGGGTCAGGTGTTGTGACGGTGTGTGGGCCAGGGTTTCTGTGGCTGTGAGAGTCAGGTGTTGTGACGGTGTGCGGACCAGGGTTTCTGTGGCTGTGAGGGTCAGGTGTTGTGACGGTGTGTGGGCCAGGGTTTCTGTGGCTGTGAGGGTCAGGTGTTGTGACGGTGTGTGGGCCAGGGTTTCTGTGGCTGTGAGGGTCAGGTGTTGTGACGGTGTGTGGGCCAGAGTTTCTGTGGCTGTGAGGGTCAGGTGTTGTGACGGTGTGTGGACCAGGGTTTCTGTGGCTGTGAGGGTCAGGTGTTGTGACGGTGTGTGGACCAGGGTTTCAGTGACTGTGAGTGTCAGGTGTTGTGACGGTGTGTGGGCCAGGGTTTCTGTGGCTGTGAGGGTCAGGTGTTGTGACGGTGTGTGGACCAGGGTTTCTGTGGCTGTGAGGGTCAGGTGTTGTGACGGTGTGTGGGCCAGGGTTTCTGTGGTTGTGAGGGTCAGGTGTTGTGACGGTGTGTGGGGCAGGGTTTCTGTGGTTGTGAGGGTCAGGTGTTGTGTCGGTGTGTGGGGCAGGGTTTATGTGGTTGTCAGGGTCAGGTATTGTGACGGTGTGTGGGCCAGGGTTTCTTTGGCTGTGAGGGCCAGGTGTTGTGACGGTGTGTGGGGCAGGGTTTCTGTGGTTGTGAGGGTCAGGTGTTGTGACGGTGTGTGGGGCAGGGTTTCTGTGGTTGTGAGGGTCAGGTGTTGTGACGGTGTGTGGGCCAGGGTTTCTGTGGCTGTGAGGGCCAGGTGTTGTGACGGTGTGTGGACCAGGGTTTTGTGGCTGTGAGGGTCAGGTGTTGTGACGGTGTGTGGGCCAGGGTTTCTGTGACTGTGAGGGTCAGGTGTTGTGACGGTGTTTGGACCAGGTTTACTGAGGCTGTTAGGGTCAGGTGTTGTGACGGTATGTGGACCAGGGTTTCTGTGGCTGTGAGGGTCAGGTGTTGTGACGGTGTGTGTACCAGGGTTTCTGTGGCTGTGAGGGTCAGGTGTTGTGACGGTGTGTGGGCCAGGGTTTCTGTGGCTGTGAGGGTCAGGTGTTGTGACGGTGTGTGGGCCATGGTTTCTGTGGCTGTGAGGGTCAGGTGTTGTGACGGCGTGTGGACCAGGGTTTCTGTGGCTGTGAGGGTTAGGTGTTGTGTCGGTGTGTGGGCCAGGGTTTCTGTGGCTGTGAGGGTTAGGTGTTGTGACGGTGTGTGGGGCAGGGTTTCTGTGGCTGTGAGGGTCAGTTGTTGTGACGGTGTGTGGACCAGGGTTTCTGTGTCTATGAGGGTCAGGTGTTGTGACGGTGTGTGGGCCAGAGTTTCTGTGGCTGTGAGGGTCAGGTGTTGTGACGGTGTGTGGACCAGGGTTTCTGTGTCTGTGAGGGTCAGGTGCTGTGACGGTGTGTGGACCAGAGTTTCTGTGTCTGTGAGGGTCAGGTTTTGTGACGATGTGTGGACCAGGGTTTCTGTGGCTGTGAGGTTCAGGTGTTGTGACGGTGTGTGGGGCAGGGTTTCTGTGTCTGTGAGGGTCAGGTGTTGTGACGGTGTGTGGGCCAGGGTTTCTGTGGCTGTGAGGGTCAGGTGTTGTGACGGTGTGTGGGGCAGGGTTTCTGTGGCTGTGAGGGTCAGGTGTTGTGACGGTGTGCGGGCCAGGGTTTCTGTGGCTGTGAGGGTCAGGTGTTGTGACGTAGTGTGGGGCAGGGTTTCTGTGGCTGTGAGGGTCAGGTGTTGTGACGGCGTGTGGACCAGGGTTTCTGTGACTGTGAGGGTTAGGTGTTGTGACGGTGTGTGGGCCAGTGTTTCTGTGGTTGTGAGGGTCAGGTGTTGTGACGGTGTGTGGGCCAGGGTTTCTGTGTCTGTGAGGGTTAGGTGTTGTGATGGTGTGTGTGGGCCAGGGTTTCTCTGTCTGTGAGAGTCAGGTGTTGTGACAGTGTGTGGACCAGGGTTTCTGTGGCAGTGAGTGTCAGGTGTTGTGACGGTGTGTGGACCAAGGTTTCTGTGGCTGTGACGGTCAGGTGTTGTGACGGTGTGTGGGCCAGGGTTTCTGTGGCTGTGAGGGTCAGGTGTTGTGACGGTGTGTGGACCAGGGTTTCTGTGGCTGTGAGGGTCAGGTGTTGTGACGGTGTATGGACCAGGGTTTCTGCGGCTGTGAGGGTCAGGTGTTGTGACGGTGTGTGGGCCAGGGTTTCTGTGGCTGTGAGGGTCAGGTGTTGTGACGGTGTGTGGACCAGGGTTTGCTGTGGCTGTGAGGGTCAGGTGTTGTGACGGTGTGTGAGCCAGGGTTTCTGTGGCTGTGAGGGTCAGGTGTTGTGACGGTGTGTGGACCAGGGTTTCTGGGGCTGTGAGGGTCAGTTGTTGTGACGGTGTGTGGGCCAGGGTTTCTGTGGCTGTGAAGGTCAGGTGTTGTGACGGTGTGTGGGCCACGGTTTGCTGTGGCTGTGAGGGTCAGGTGTTGTGACGGTGTGTGGACCAGGGTTTCTGTGGCTGTGAAGGTCAGACGTTGTGACGGTGTTTGGACCAGGGATTCTGTGGCGGTGAGTGTCAGGTGTTGTGACGATGTGTGGGCAAGTGTTTCAGTGGCTGTGAGGGTCAGGTGTTGTGACGGTGTGTGGGGCTGGGTTTCTGTGACTGTGAGGGTCAGGTGTTGTGACGGTGTGTGGGGCAGGGTTTCTGTGTCTGTGAGGGTCAGGTGTTGTGACGGTGTGTGGGCCAGGGTTTCTGTGGCTGTGAGGGTCAGGTGTTGTGACGGTGTGTGGGCCAGGGTTTCTGTGGCTGTGAGGGTCAGGTGTTGTGACGGTGTGTGGACCAGGGTTTCTGTGGCTGTGAGGGTCAGGTGTTGTGACGGTGTGTGGACCAGGGTTTCTGTGAATGTGAGGGTCAGGTGTTGTGACGGTGTGTGGGCCAGGATTTCTGTGGCTGTGAGGGTCAGGTGTTGTGACTGTGTGTGGGCCAGGGTTTCTGTGGCTGTGAGGGTCAGGTGTTGTGACGGTGTGTGGACCAGGGTTTCTGTGGCTGTGAGGGTCAGGTGTTGTGACGGTGTGTGGGCCAGGTTTTATGTGGCTGTGAGGGTCAGGTGTTGTGACGGTGTGTGGACCAGGGTTTCTGTGGCTGTGACGGTCTGGTGTTGTGACGGTGTGTGGACCAGGGTTTCTGTGGCTGTGAGGGTCACGTGTTGTGACGGTGTTTGGACCTGGGTTTCTGTGGCTGTGAGAGTCAGGTGTTGTGAAGGTGTGTGGGCCAGGTTTTATGTGGCTGTGAGGGTCAGGTGTTGTGACGGTGTGTGGGCCAGGGTTTCTGTGGCTGTGAGGGTCAGGTGTTGTGACGGAGTGTGGACCAGGGTTTCAGTGGCTGTGACGGTCAGGTGTTGTGACGGTGTGTGGACCAGGGTTTCAGTGGCTGTGAGGGTCAGGTGTTGTGACCGTGTGTGGGCCAGGGTTTCTGTGGCTGTGAGGGTCAGGTGTTGTGACCGTGTGTGGGCCAGGGTTTCTGTGGCTGTGAGGGTCAGGTGTTGTGTCCGTGTGTGGGCCACGGTTTCTGTGGCTGTGAGGGTCAGGTGTTGTGACGGTGTGTGGACCAGGGTTTCTGTTGCTGTGAGGGTCAGGTGTTGTGACGGTGTGTGGACCAGGGTTTCTGTGGCTGTGAGTGTCAGGTGTTGTGACGGTGTGTGGGCCAGGGTTTCTGTGGCTGTGAGGGTCAGGTGTTGTGACGGCGTGTGGACCAGGGTTTCTGTGGCTGTGAGGGTTAGGTGTTGTGTCGGTGTGTGGGGCAGGGTTTCTGTGGCTGTGAGGGTTAGGTGTTGTGACGGTGTGTGGGGCAGGGTTTCTGTGGCTGTGAGGGTCTGGTGTTGTGACGGTGTGTGGACCAGGGTTTCTGTGTCTATGAGGGTCAGGTGTTGTGACGGTGTGTGGGCCAGAGTTTCTGTGGCTGTGAGGGTCAGGTGTTGTGACGGTGTGTGGACCAGGGTTTCTGTGTCTGTGAGGGTCAGGTGCTGTGACGGTGTGTGGACCAGAGTTTCTGTGTCTGTGAGGGTCAGGTTTTGTGACGGTGTGTGGACCAGGGTTTCTGTGGCTGTGAGGGTTAGGTGTTGTGACGGTGTGTGGGCCAGGGTTTCTGTGGCTTTGTGGGTTAGGTGTTGTGACGGTGTGTGGGGCAGGGTTTCTGTGGCTGTGAGGGTCAGGTGTTGTGACGGTGTGTGGACCAGGGTTTCTGTGGCTGTGAGGGTCAGGTGTTGTGACGGCGTGTGGACCAGGGTTTCTGTGACTGTGAGGGTCAGGTGTTGTGACGGTGTGTGGATCAGAGTTTCTATGGCAGTGAGGGTCAGGTGTTGTGACGGTGTGTGGATCAGAGTTTCTATGGCAGTGAGGGTCAGGTGTTGTGACGGTGTGTGGACCAGGGTTTCTGTTGCTGTGAGGGTCAGGTGTTGTGACGGTGTGTGGACCAGGGTTTCAGTGGCTGTGAGGGCCAGGTGTTGTGACGGTGTGTGTGCCAGGGTTTCTGTGGTTGTGAGGGTCAGGTGTTCTGACGGTGTGTGGGCCAGGGTTTCTGTGTCTGTGAGGGTAAGGTGTTGTGATGGTGTGTGTGGGCCAGGGTTTCTCTGTATGTGAGAGTCAGTTGTTGTGACAGTGTGTGGACCAGGGTTTCTGTGGCAGTGAGTGTCAGGTGTTGTGACGGTGTGTGGACCAAGGTTTCTGTGGCTGTGACGGTCAGGTGTTGTGACGGTGTGTGGGCCAGGGTTTCTGTGGCTGTGAGGGTCAGGTGTTGTGACGGTGTGTGGACCAGGGTTTCTGTGGCTGTGAGGGTCAGGTGTTGTGACGGTGTGTGGACCAGGGTTTCTGTGGCTGTGAGGGTCAGGTGTTGTGACGGTGTGTGGGCCAGGGTTTCTGTGGCTGTGAGGGTCAGGTGTTGTGACGGTGTGTGGACCATGGTTTCTGTGGCTGTGAGGGTCAGGTGTTGTGACGGTGTGTGGGCCAGGGTTTCTGTGGCTGTGAGGGTCAGGTGTTGTGACGGTGTGTGGACCAGGGTTTCTGTGGCTGTGAGGGTCAGGTGTTGTGACGGTGTGTGGACCAGGGTTTCTGTGAATGTGAGGGTCAGGTGTTGTGACGGTGTGTGGGCCAGGATTTCTGTGGCTGTGAGGGTCAGGTGTTGTGACTGTGTGTGGGCCAGGGTTTCTGTGGCTGTGAGGGTCAGGTGTTGTGACGGTGTGTGGACCAGGGTTTCTGTGGCTGTGAGGGTCAGGTGTTGTGACGGTGTGTGGGCCAGGTTTTATGTGGCTGTGAGGGTCAGGTGTTGTGACGGTGTGTGGACCAGGGTTTCTGGGGCTGTGAGGGTCAGTTGTTGTGACGGTGTGTGGGCCAGGGTTTCTGTGGCTGTGAAGGTCAGGTGTTGTGACGGTGTGTGGGCCACGGTTTGCTGTGGCTGTGAGGGTCAGGTGTTGTGACGGTGTGTGGACCAGGGTTTCTGTGGCTGTGAGGGTCAGGTGTTGTGACGGTGTGTGGACCAGGTTTTCTGTGGCTGTGACGGTAAGGTGTTGTGACGGTGTGTGGACCAGGGTATCTGTGGCTGTGAGTGTCAGGTGTTGTGACGGTGTGTGGGCAAGTGTTTCAATGGCTGTGAGGGTCAGATGTTGTGACGGTGTGTGGACCAGGGTTTCTGTGGCTGTGAGGGTCAGGTGTTGTGACGGTGTGTGGGCCAGGGTTTCTGTGGCTATGAGGGTCAGGTGTTGTGACGGTGTGTGGGCCAGGGTTTCTGTGGCTGTGAGAGTCAGGTGTTGTGACGGTGTGCGGACCAGGGTTTCTGTGGCTGTGAGGGTCAGGTGTTGTGACGGTGTGTGGGCCAGGGTTTCTGTGGCTGTGAGGGTCAGGTGTTGTGACGGTGTGTGGGCCAGGGTTTCTGTGGCTGTGAGGGTCAGGTGTTGTGACGGTGTGTGGGCCAGAGTTTCTGTGGCTGTGAGGGTCAGGTGTTGTGACGGTGTGTGGACCAGGGTTTCTGTGGCTGTGAGGGTCAGGTGTTGTGACGGTGTGTGGACCAGGGTTTCAGTGACTGTGAGTGTCAGGTGTTGTGACGGTGTGTGGGCCAGGGTTTCTGTGGCTGTGAGGGTCAGGTGTTGTGACGGTGTGTGGACCAGGGTTTCTGTGGCTGTGAGGGTCAGGTGTTGTGACGGTGTGTGGGCCAGGGTTTCTGTGGTTGTGAGGGTCAGGTGTTGTGACGGTGTGTGGGGCAGGGTTTCTGTGGTTGTGAGGGTCAGGTGTTGTGTCGGTGTGTGGGGCAGGGTTTATGTGGTTGTCAGGGTCAGGTATTGTGACGGTGTGTGGGCCAGGGTTTCTTTGGCTGTGAGGGCCAGGTGTTGTGACGGTGTGTGGGGCAGGGTTTCTGTGGTTGTGAGGGTCAGGTGTTGTGACGGTGTGTGGGGCAGGGTTTCTGTGGTTGTGAGGGTCAGGTGTTGTGACGGTGTGTGGGCCAGGGTTTCTGTGGCTGTGAGGGCCAGGTGTTGTGACGGTGTGTGGACCAGGGTTTTGTGGCTGTGAGGGTCAGGTGTTGTGACGGTGTGTGGGCCAGGGTTTCTGTGACTGTGAGGGTCAGGTGTTGTGACGGTGTTTGGACCAGGTTTACTGAGGCTGTTAGGGTCAGGTGTTGTGACGGTATGTGGACCAGGGTTTCTGTGGCTGTGAGGGTCAGGTGTTGTGACGGTGTGTGTACCAGGGTTTCTGTGGCTGTGAGGGTCAGGTGTTGTGACGGTGTGTGGGCCAGGGTTTCTGTGGCTGTGAGGGTCAGGTGTTGTGACGGTGTGTGGGCCATGGTTTCTGTGGCTGTGAGGGTCAGGTGTTGTGACGGCGTGTGGACCAGGGTTTCTGTGGCTGTGAGGGTTAGGTGTTGTGTCGGTGTGTGGGCCAGGGTTTCTGTGGCTGTGAGGGTTAGGTGTTGTGACGGTGTGTGGGGCAGGGTTTCTGTGGCTGTGAGGGTCAGTTGTTGTGACGGTGTGTGGACCAGGGTTTCTGTGTCTATGAGGGTCAGGTGTTGTGACGGTGTGTGGGCCAGAGTTTCTGTGGCTGTGAGGGTCAGGTGTTGTGACGGTGTGTGGACCAGGGTTTCTGTGTCTGTGAGGGTCAGGTGCTGTGACGGTGTGTGGACCAGAGTTTCTGTGTCTGTGAGGGTCAGGTTTTGTGACGATGTGTGGACCAGGGTTTCTGTGGCTGTGAGGTTCAGGTGTTGTGACGGTGTGTGGGGCAGGGTTTCTGTGTCTGTGAGGGTCAGGTGTTGTGACGGTGTGTGGGCCAGGGTTTCTGTGGCTGTGAGGGTCAGGTGTTGTGACGGTGTGTGGGGCAGGGTTTCTGTGGCTGTGAGGGTCAGGTGTTGTGACGGTGTGCGGGCCAGGGTTTCTGTGGCTGTGAGGGTCAGGTGTTGTGACGTAGTGTGGGGCAGGGTTTCTGTGGCTGTGAGGGTCAGGTGTTGTGACGGCGTGTGGACCAGGGTTTCTGTGACTGTGAGGGTTAGGTGTTGTGACGGTGTGTGGGCCAGTGTTTCTGTGGTTGTGAGGGTCAGGTGTTGTGACGGTGTGTGGGCCAGGGTTTCTGTGTCTGTGAGGGTTAGGTGTTGTGATGGTGTGTGTGGGCCAGGGTTTCTCTGTCTGTGAGAGTCAGGTGTTGTGACAGTGTGTGGACCAGGGTTTCTGTGGCAGTGAGTGTCAGGTGTTGTGACGGTGTGTGGACCAAGGTTTCTGTGGCTGTGACGGTCAGGTGTTGTGACGGTGTGTGGGCCAGGGTTTCTGTGGCTGTGAGGGTCAGGTGTTGTGACGGTGTGTGGACCAGGGTTTCTGTGGCTGTGAGGGTCAGGTGTTGTGACGGTGTATGGACCAGGGTTTCTGCGGCTGTGAGGGTCAGGTGTTGTGACGGTGTGTGGGCCAGGGTTTCTGTGGCTGTGAGGGTCAGGTGTTGTGACGGTGTGTGGACCAGGGTTTGCTGTGGCTGTGAGGGTCAGGTGTTGTGACGGTGTGTGAGCCAGGGTTTCTGTGGCTGTGAGGGTCAGGTGTTGTGACGGTGTGTGGACCAGGGTTTCTGGGGCTGTGAGGGTCAGTTGTTGTGACGGTGTGTGGGCCAGGGTTTCTGTGGCTGTGAAGGTCAGGTGTTGTGACGGTGTGTGGGCCACGGTTTGCTGTGGCTGTGAGGGTCAGGTGTTGTGACGGTGTGTGGACCAGGGTTTCTGTGGCTGTGAAGGTCAGACGTTGTGACGGTGTTTGGACCAGGGATTCTGTGGCGGTGAGTGTCAGGTGTTGTGACGATGTGTGGGCAAGTGTTTCAGTGGCTGTGAGGGTCAGGTGTTGTGACGGTGTGTGGGGCTGGGTTTCTGTGACTGTGAGGGTCAGGTGTTGTGACGGTGTGTGGGGCAGGGTTTCTGTGTCTGTGAGGGTCAGGTGTTGTGACGGTGTGTGGGCCAGGGTTTCTGTGGCTGTGAGGGTCAGGTGTTGTGACGGTGTGTGGGCCAGGGTTTCTGTGGCTGTGAGGGTCAGGTGTTGTGACGGTGTGTGGACCAGGGTTTCTGTGGCTGTGAGGGTCAGGTGTTGTGACGGTGTGTGGACCAGGGTTTCTGTGAATGTGAGGGTCAGGTGTTGTGACGGTGTGTGGGCCAGGATTTCTGTGGCTGTGAGGGTCAGGTGTTGTGACTGTGTGTGGGCCAGGGTTTCTGTGGCTGTGAGGGTCAGGTGTTGTGACGGTGTGTGGACCAGGGTTTCTGTGGCTGTGAGGGTCAGGTGTTGTGACGGTGTGTGGGCCAGGTTTTATGTGGCTGTGAGGGTCAGGTGTTGTGACGGTGTGTGGACCAGGGTTTCTGTGGCTGTGACGGTCTGGTGTTGTGACGGTGTGTGGACCAGGGTTTCTGTGGCTGTGAGGGTCACGTGTTGTGACGGTGTTTGGACCTGGGTTTCTGTGGCTGTGAGAGTCAGGTGTTGTGAAGGTGTGTGGGCCAGGTTTTATGTGGCTGTGAGGGTCAGGTGTTGTGACGGTGTGTGGGCCAGGGTTTCTGTGGCTGTGAGGGTCAGGTGTTGTGACGGAGTGTGGACCAGGGTTTCAGTGGCTGTGACGGTCAGGTGTTGTGACGGTGTGTGGACCAGGGTTTCAGTGGCTGTGAGGGTCAGGTGTTGTGACCGTGTGTGGGCCAGGGTTTCTGTGGCTGTGAGGGTCAGGTGTTGTGACCGTGTGTGGGCCAGGGTTTCTGTGGCTGTGAGGGTCAGGTGTTGTGTCCGTGTGTGGGCCACGGTTTCTGTGGCTGTGAGGGTCAGGTGTTGTGACGGTGTGTGGACCAGGGTTTCTGTTGCTGTGAGGGTCAGGTGTTGTGACGGTGTGTGGACCAGGGTTTCTGTGGCTGTGAGTGTCAGGTGTTGTGACGGTGTGTGGGCCAGGGTTTCTGTGGCTGTGAGGGTCAGGTGTTGTGACGGCGTGTGGACCAGGGTTTCTGTGGCTGTGAGGGTTAGGTGTTGTGTCGGTGTGTGGGGCAGGGTTTCTGTGGCTGTGAGGGTTAGGTGTTGTGACGGTGTGTGGGGCAGGGTTTCTGTGGCTGTGAGGGTCTGGTGTTGTGACGGTGTGTGGACCAGGGTTTCTGTGTCTATGAGGGTCAGGTGTTGTGACGGTGTGTGGGCCAGAGTTTCTGTGGCTGTGAGGGTCAGGTGTTGTGACGGTGTGTGGACCAGGGTTTCTGTGTCTGTGAGGGTCAGGTGCTGTGACGGTGTGTGGACCAGAGTTTCTGTGTCTGTGAGGGTCAGGTTTTGTGACGGTGTGTGGACCAGGGTTTCTGTGGCTGTGAGGGTTAGGTGTTGTGACGGTGTGTGGGCCAGGGTTTCTGTGGCTTTGTGGGTTAGGTGTTGTGACGGTGTGTGGGGCAGGGTTTCTGTGGCTGTGAGGGTCAGGTGTTGTGACGGTGTGTGGACCAGGGTTTCTGTGGCTGTGAGGGTCAGGTGTTGTGACGGCGTGTGGACCAGGGTTTCTGTGACTGTGAGGGTCAGGTGTTGTGACGGTGTGTGGATCAGAGTTTCTATGGCAGTGAGGGTCAGGTGTTGTGACGGTGTGTGGATCAGAGTTTCTATGGCAGTGAGGGTCAGGTGTTGTGACGGTGTGTGGACCAGGGTTTCTGTTGCTGTGAGGGTCAGGTGTTGTGACGGTGTGTGGACCAGGGTTTCAGTGGCTGTGAGGGCCAGGTGTTGTGACGGTGTGTGTGCCAGGGTTTCTGTGGTTGTGAGGGTCAGGTGTTCTGACGGTGTGTGGGCCAGGGTTTCTGTGTCTGTGAGGGTAAGGTGTTGTGATGGTGTGTGTGGGCCAGGGTTTCTCTGTATGTGAGAGTCAGTTGTTGTGACAGTGTGTGGACCAGGGTTTCTGTGGCAGTGAGTGTCAGGTGTTGTGACGGTGTGTGGACCAAGGTTTCTGTGGCTGTGACGGTCAGGTGTTGTGACGGTGTGTGGGCCAGGGTTTCTGTGGCTGTGAGGGTCAGGTGTTGTGACGGTGTGTGGACCAGGGTTTCTGTGGCTGTGAGGGTCAGGTGTTGTGACGGTGTGTGGACCAGGGTTTCTGTGGCTGTGAGGGTCAGGTGTTGTGACGGTGTGTGGGCCAGGGTTTCTGTGGCTGTGAGGGTCAGGTGTTGTGACGGTGTGTGGACCATGGTTTCTGTGGCTGTGAGGGTCAGGTGTTGTGACGGTGTGTGGGCCAGGGTTTCTGTGGCTGTGAGGGTCAGGTGTTGTGACGGTGTGTGGACCAGGGTTTCTGTGGCTGTGAGGGTCAGGTGTTGTGACGGTGTGTGGACCAGGGTTTCTGTGAATGTGAGGGTCAGGTGTTGTGACGGTGTGTGGGCCAGGATTTCTGTGGCTGTGAGGGTCAGGTGTTGTGACTGTGTGTGGGCCAGGGTTTCTGTGGCTGTGAGGGTCAGGTGTTGTGACGGTGTGTGGACCAGGGTTTCTGTGGCTGTGAGGGTCAGGTGTTGTGACGGTGTGTGGGCCAGGTTTTATGTGGCTGTGAGGGTCAGGTGTTGTGACGGTGTGTGGACCAGGGTTTCTGTGGCTGTGACGGTCTGGTGTTGTGACGGTGTGTGGACCAGGGTTTCTGTGGCTGTGAGGGTCACGTGTTGTGACGCTGTTTGGACCTGGGTTTCTGTGGCTGTGAGAGTCAGGTGTTGTGAAGGTGTGTGGGCCAGGTTTTATGTGGCTGTGAGGGTCAGGTGTTGTGACGGTGTGTGGGCCAGGGTTTCTGTGGCTGTGAGGGTCAGGTGTTGTGACGGAGTGTGGACCAGGGTTTCAGTGGCTGTGACGGTCAGGTGTTGTGACGGTGTGTGGACCAGGGTTTCAGTGGCTGTGAGGGTCAGGTGTTGTGACCGTGTGTGGGCCAGGGTTTCTGTGGCTGTGAGGGTCAGGTGTTGTGACCGTGTGTGGGCCAGGGTTTCTGTGGCTGTGAGGGTCAGGTGTTGTGTCCGTGTGTGGGCCAGGGTTTCTGTGGCTGTGAGGGTCAGGTGTTGTGACGGTGTGTGGACCAGGGTTTCTGTTGCTGTGAGGGTCAGGTGTTGTGACGGTGTGTGGACCAGGGTTTCTGTGGCTGTGAGTGTCAGGTGTTGTGACGGTGTGTGGGCCAGGGTTTCTGTGGCTGTGAGGGTCAGGTGTTGTGACGGTGTGTGGGCCAGGGTTTCTGTGGCTGTGAGGGTCAGGTGTTGTGACGGCGTGTGGACCAGGGTTTCTGTGGCTGTGAGGGTTAGGTGTTGTGTCGGTGTGTGGGGCAGGGTTTCTGTGGCTGTGAGGGTTAGGTGTTGTGACGGTGTGTGGGGCAGGGTTTCTGTGGCTGTGAGGGTCTGGTGTTGTGACGGTGTGTGGACCAGGGTTTCTGTGTCTATGAGGGTCAGGTGTTGTGACGGTGTGTGGGCCAGAGTTTCTGTGGCTGTGAGGGTCAGGTGTTGTGACGGTGTGTGGACCAGGGTTTCTGTGTCTGTGAGGGTCAGGTGCTGTGACGGTGTGTGTACCAGAGTTTCTGTGTCTGTGAGGGTCAGGTTTTGTGACGGTGTGTGGACCAGGGTTTCTGTGGCTGTGAGGGTTAGGTGTTGTGACGGTGTGTGGGCCAGGGTTTCTGTGGCTTTGTGGGTTAGGTGTTGTGACGGTGTTTGGGGCAGGGTTTCTGTGGCTGTGAGGGTCAGGTGTTGTGACGGTGTGTGGACCAGGGTTTCTGTGGCTGTGAGGGTCAGGTGTTGTGACGGCGTTTGGACCAGGGTTTCTGTGACTGTGAGGGTCAGGTGTTATGACGGTGTGTGGATCAGAGTTTCTATGGCAGTGAGGGTCAGGTGTTGTGACGGTGTGTGGATCAGAGTTTCTATGGCAGTGAGGGTCAGGTGTTGTGACGGTGTGTGGACCAGGGTTTCTGTTGCTGTGAGGGTCAGGTGTTGTGACGGTGTGTGGACCAGGGTTTCTGTGGCTGTGAGGGCCAGGTGTTGTGACGGTGTGTGGGCCAGGGTTTCTGTGGTTGTGAGGGTCAGGTGTTCTGACGGTGTGTGGGCCAGGGTTTCTGTGTCTGTGAGGGTAAGGTGTTGTGATGGTGTGTGTGGGCCAGGGTTTCTCTGTATGTGAGAGTCAGGTGTTGTGACAGTGTGTGGACCAGGGTTTCTGTGGCAGTGAGTGTCAGGTGTTGTGACGGTGTGTGGACCAAGGTTTCTGTGGCTGTGACGGTCAGGTGTTGTGACGGTGTGTGGGCCAGGGTTTCTGTGGCTGTGAGGGTCAGGTGTTGTGACGGTGTGTGGACCAGGGTTTCTGTGGCTGTGAGGGTCAGGTGTTGTGACGGTGTATGGACCAGGGTTTCTGCGGCTGTGAGGGTCAGGTGTTGTGACGGTGTGTGGGCCAGGGTTTCTGTGGCTGTGAGGGTCAGGTGTTGTGACGGTGTGTGGACCAGGGTTTGCTGTGGCTGTGAGGGTCAGGTGTTGTGACGGTGTGTGAGCCAGGGTTTCTGTGGCTGTGAGGGACAGGTGTTGTGACGGTGTGTGGACCAGGGTTTCTGTGGCTGTGAGGGTCAGTTGTTGTGACGGTGTGTGGGCCAGGATTTCTGTGGCTGTGAAGGTCAGGTGTTGTGACGGTGTGTGGGCCAGGGTTTGCTGTGGCTGTGAGGGTCAGGTGTTGTGACGGTGTGTGGACCAGGGTTTCTGTGGCTGTGAAAGTCAGACGTTGTGACGGTGTTTGGACCAGGGTTTCTGTGGCTGTGAGGGTCAGGTGTTGTGACGGTGTGTGGGCCAGGGTTTCTGTGGTTGTGAGGGTCAGGTGTTGTGACGGTGTGTGGGGCAGGGTTTCTGTGGTTGTGAGGGTCAGGTGTTGTGACGGTGTGTCGGGCAGGGTTTATGTGGTTGTCAGGGTCAGGTGTTGTGACGGAGTGTGGACCAGGGTTTCAGTGGCTGTGACGGTCAGGTGTTGTGACGGTGTGTGGACCAGGGTTTCAGTGGCTGTGAGGGTCAGGTGTTGTGACCGTGTGTGGGCCAGAGTTTCTGTGGCTGTGAGGGTCAGGTGTTGTGACGGTGTGTGGGGCAGGGTTTCTGTGTCTGTGAGGGTCAGGTGCTGTGACGGTGTGTGGACCAGAGTTTCTGTGTCTGTGAGGGTCAGGTTTTGTGACGGTGTGTGGACCAGGGTTTCTGTGGCTGTGAGGGTTAGGTGTTGTGACGGTGTGTGGGCCAGGGTTTCTGTGGCTTTGTGGGTTAGGTGTTGTGACGGTGTGTGGGGCAGGGTTTCTGTGGCTGTGAGGGTCAGGTGTTGTGACGGTGTGTGGACCAGGGTTTCTGTGGCTGTGAGGGTCAGGTGTTGTGACGGCGTGTGGACCAGGGTTTCTGTGACTGTGAGGGTCAGGTGTTATGACGGTGTGTGGATCAGAGTTTCTATGGCAGCGAGGGTCAGGTGTTGTGACGGTGTGTGAATCAGAGTTTCTATGGCAGTGAGGGTCAGGTGTTGTGACGGTGTGTGGACCAGGGTTTCTGTTGCTGTGAGGGTCAGGTGTTGTGACGGTGTGTGGACCAGGGTTTCTGTGGCTGTGAGGGCCAGGTGTTGTGACGGTGTGTGGGCCAGGGTTTCTGTGGTTGTGAGGGTCAGGTGTTCTGACGGTGTGTGGGCCAGGGTTTCTGTGTCTGTGAGGGTAAGGTGTTGTGATGGTGTGTGTGGGCCAGGGTTTCTCTGTATGTGAGAGTCAGGTGTTGTGACAGTGTGTGGACCAGGGTTTCTGTGGCAGTGAGTGTCAGGTGTTGTGACGGTGTGTGGACCAAGGTTTCTGTGGCTGTGACGGTCAGGTGTTGTGACGGTGTGTGGGCCAGGGTTTCTGTGGCTGTGAGGGTCAGGTGTTGTGACGGTGTGTGGACCAGGGTTTCTGTGGCTGTGAGGGTCAGGTGTTGTGACGGTGTATGGACCAGGGTTTCTGCGGCTGTGAGGGTCAGGTGTTGTGACGGTGTGTGGGCCAGGGTTTCTGTGGCTGTGAGGGTCAGGTGTTGTGACGGTGTGTGGACCAGGGTTTGCTGTGGCTGTGAGGGTCAGGTGTTGTGACGGTGTGTGAGCCAGGGTTTCTGTGGCTGTGAGGGACAGGTGTTGTGACGGTGTGTGGACCAGGGTTTCTGTGGCTGTGAGGGTCAGTTGTTGTGACGGTGTGTGGGCCAGGATTTCTGTGGCTGTGAAGGTCAGGTGTTGTGACGGTGTGTGGGCCAGGGTTTGCTGTGGCTGTGAAAGTCAGACGTTGTGACGGTGTTTGGACCAGGGTTTCTGTGGCTGTGAGGGTCAGGTGTTGTGACGGTGTGTGGGCCAGGGTTTCTGTGGTTGTGAGGGTCAGGGGTTGTGACGGTGTGTGGGGCAGGGTTTCTGTGGTTGTGAGGGTCAGGTGTTGTGACGGTGTGTGGGGCAGGGTTTATGTGGTTGTCAGGGTCAGGTATTGTGACGGTGTGTGGGCCAGGGTTTCTGTGGCTGTGAGGGCCAGGTGTTGTGACGGTGTGTGGGGCAGGGTTTCTGTGGTTGTGAAGGTCAGGTGTTGTGACGGTGTGTGGGGCAGGGTTTCTGTGGTTGTGAGGGTCAGGTGTTGTGACGGTGTGTGGGCCAGGGTTTCTGTGGCTGTGAGGGCCAGGTGTTGTGACGGTGTGTGGACCAGGGTTTTGTGGCTGTGAGGGTCAGGTGTTGTGACGGTGTGTGGGCCAGGGTTTCTGTGACTGTGAGGGTCAGGTGTTGTGACGGTGTTTGGACCAGGTTTACTGTGTCTGTGAGGGTTAGGTGTTGTGATGGTGTGTGGACCAGGGTTTCTGTGGCTGTGAGGGTCAGGTGTTGTGACGGTGTGTGGGCCAGGGTTTCTGTGGCTGTGAGGGTCAGGTGTTGTGACGGTGTGTGGGCCAGGGTTTCTGTGGCTGTGAGGGTCAGGTGTTGTGACGGCGTGTGGACCAGGGTTTCTGTGGCTGTGAGGGTTAGGTGTTGTGTCGGTGTGTGGGGCAGGCTTTCTGTGGCTGTGAGGGTTAGGTGTTGTGACGGTGTGTGGGGCAGGGTTTCTGTGGCTGTGAGGGTCAGGTGTTGTGACGGTGTGTGGACCAGGGTTTCTGTGTCTATGAGGGTCAGGTGTTGTGACGGTGTGTGGGCCAGAGTTTCTGTGGCTGTGAGGGTCAGGTGTTGTGACGGTGTGTGGACCAGGGTTTCTGTGTCTGTGAGGGTCAGGTGCTGTGACGGTGTGTGGACCAGAGTTTCTGTGTCTGTGAGGGTCAGGTTTTGTGACGGTGTGTGGACCAGGGTTTCTGTGGCTGTGAGGGTTAGGTGTTGTGACGGTGTGTCGGCCAGGGTTTCTGTGGCTTTGTGGGTTAGGTGTTGTGACGGTGTGTGGGGCAGGGTTTCTGTGGCTGTGAGGGTCAGGTGTTGTGACGGTGTGTGGACCAGGGTTTCTGTGGCTGTGAGGTTCAGGTGTTGTGACGGTGTGTGGGGCAGGGTTTCTGTGTCTGTGAGGGTCAGGTGTTGTGACGGTGTGTGGGCCAGGGTTTCTGTGGCTGTGAGGGTCAGGTGTTGTGACGGTGTGTGGGGCAGGGTTTCTGTGGCTGTGAGGGTCAGGTGTTGTGACGGTGTGTGGGCCAGGGTTTCTGTGGCTGTGAGGGTCAGGTGTTGTGACGGTGTGTGGGGCAGGGTTTCTGTGGCTGTGAGGGTCAGGTGTTGTGACGGCGTGTGGACCAGGGTTTCTGTGACTGTGAGGGTTAGGTGTTGTGACGGTGTGTGGGCCAGTGTTTCTGTGGTTGTGAGGGTCAGGTGTTGTGACGGTGTGTGGGCCAGGGTTTCTGTGTCTGTGAGGGTTAGGTGTTGTGATGGTGTGTGGACCAGGGTTTGCTGTGGCTGTGAGGGTCAGGTGTTGTGACGGTGTGTGAGCCAGGGTTTCTGTGGCTGTGAGGGTCAGGTGTTGTGACGGTGTGTGGACCAGGGTTTCTGGGGCTGTGAGGGTCAGTTGTTGTGACGGTGTGTGGGCCAGGGTTTCTGTGGCTGTGAAGGTCAGGTGTTGTGACGGTGTGTGGGCCACGGCTTGCTGTGGCTGTGAGGGTCAGGTGTTGTGACGGTGTGTGGACCAGGGTTTCTGTGGCTGTGAAGGTCAGACGTTGTGACGGTGTTTGGACCAGGGATTCTGTGGCGGTGAGTGTCAGGTGTTGTGACGATGTGTGGGCAAGTGTTTCAGTGGCTGTGAGGGTCAGGTGTTGTGACGGTGTGTGGGGCTGGGTTTCTGTGACTGTGAGGGTCAGGTGTTGTGACGGTGTGTGGGGCAGGGTTTCTGTGTCTGTGAGGGTCAGGTGTTGTGACGGTGTGTGGGCCAGGGTTTCTGTGGCTGTGAGGGTCAGGTGTTGTGACGGTGTGTGGGCCAGGGTTTCTGTGGCTGTGAGGGTCAGGTGTTGTGACGGTGTGTGGACCAGGGTTTCTGTGGCTGTGAGGGTCAGGTGTTGTGACGGTGTGTGGACCAGGGTTTCTGTGAATGTGAGGGTCAGGTGTTGTGACGGTGTGTGGGCCAGGATTTCTGTGGCTGTGAGGGTCAGGTGTTGTGACTGTGTGTGGGCCAGGGTTTCTGTGGCTGTGAGGGTCAGGTGTTGTGACGGTGTGTGGACCAGGGTTTCTGTGGCTGTGAGGGTCAGGTGTTGTGACGGTGTGTGGGCCAGGTTTTATGTGGCTGTGAGGGTCAGGTGTTGTGACGGTGTGTGGACCAGGGTTTCTGTGGCTGTGACGGTCTGGTGTTGTGACGGTGTGTGGACCAGGGTTTCTGTGGCTGTGAGGGTCACGTGTTGTGACGGTGTTTGGACCTGGGTTTCTGTGGCTGTGAGAGTCAGGTGTTGTGAAGGTGTGTGGGCCAGGTTTTATGTGGCTGTGAGGGTCAGGTGTTGTGACGGTGTGTGGGCCAGGGTTTCTGTGGCTGTGAGGGTCAGGTGTTGTGACGGAGTGTGGACCAGGGTTTCAGTGGCTGTGACGGTCAGGTGTTGTGACGGTGTGTGGACCAGGGTTTCAGTGGCTGTGAGGGTCAGGTGTTGTGACCGTGTGTGGGCCAGGGTTTCTGTGGCTGTGAGGGTCAGGTGTTGTGACCGTGTGTGGGCCAGGGTTTCTGTGGCTGTGAGGGTCAGGTGTTGTGTCCGTGTGTGGGCCACGGTTTCTGTGGCTGTGAGGGTCAGGTGTTGTGACGGTGTGTGGACCAGGGTTTCTGTTGCTGTGAGGGTCAGGTGTTGTGACGGTGTGTGGACCAGGGTTTCTGTGGCTGTGAGTGTCAGGTGTTGTGACGGTGTGTGGGCCAGGGTTTCTGTGGCTGTGAGGGTCAGGTGTTGTGACGGCGTGTGGGCCAGGGTTTCTGTGGCTGTGAGGGTTAGGTGTTGTGTCGGTGTGTGGGGCAGGCTTTCTGTGGCTGTGAGGGTTAGGTGTTGTGACGGTGTGTGGGGCAGGGTTTCTGTGGCTGTGAGGGTCAGGTGTTGTGACGGTGTGTGGGCCAGGGTTTCTGTGGCTGTGAGGGTCAGGTGTTGTGACGGCGTGTGGACCAGGGTTTCTGTGGCTGTGAGGGTTAGGTGTTGTGTCGGTGTGTGGGGCAGGCTTTCTGTGGCTGTGAGGGTTAGGTGTTGTGACGGTGTGTGGGGCAGGGTTTCTGTGGCTGTGAGGGTCAGGTGTTGTGACGGTGTGTGGACCAGGGTTTCTGTGTCTATGAGGGTCAGGTGTTGTGACGGTGTGTGGGCCAGAGTTTCTGTGGCTGTGAGGGTCAGGTGTTGTGACGGTGTGTGGACCAGGGTTTCTGTGTCTGTGAGGGTCAGGTGCTGTGACGGTGTGTGGACCAGAGTTTCTGTGTCTGTGAGGGTCAGGTTTTGTGACGGTGTGTGGACCAGGGTTTCTGTGGCTGTGAGGGTTAGGTGTTGTGACGGTGTGTCGGCCAGGGTTTCTGTGGCTTTGTGGGTTAGGTGTTGTGACGGTGTGTGGGGCAGGGTTTCTGTGGCTGTGAGGGTCAGGTGTTGTGACGGTGTGTGGACCAGGGTTTCTGTGGCTGTGAGGTTCAGGTGTTGTGACGGTGTGTGGGGCAGGGTTTCTGTGTCTGTGAGGGTCAGGTGTTGTGACGGTGTGTGGGCCAGGGTTTCTGTGGCTGTGAGGGTCAGGTGTTGTGACGGTGTGTGGGGCAGGGTTTCTGTGGCTGTGAGGGTCAGGTGTTGTGACGGTGTGTGGGCCAGGGTTTCTGTGGCTGTGAGGGTCAGGTGTTGTGACGGTGTGTGGGGCAGGGTTTCTGTGGCTGTGAGGGTCAGGTGTTGTGACGGCGTGTGGACCAGGGTTTCTGTGACTGTGAGGGTTAGGTGTTGTGACGGTGTGTGGGCCAGTGTTTCTGTGGTTGTGAGGGTCAGGTGTTGTGACGGTGTGTGGGCCAGGGTTTCTGTGTCTGTGAGGGTTAGGTGTTGTGATGGTGTGTGGACCAGGGTTTGCTGTGGCTGTGAGGGTCAGGTGTTGTGACGGTGTGTGAGCCAGGGTTTCTGTGGCTGTGAGGGTCAGGTGTTGTGACGGTGTGTGGACCAGGGTTTCTGGGGCTGTGAGGGTCAGTTGTTGTGACGGTGTGTGGGCCAGGGTTTCTGTGGCTGTGAAGGTCAGGTGTTGTGACGGTGTGTGGGCCACGGTTTGCTGTGGCTGTGAGGGTCAGGTGTTGTGACGGTGTGTGGACCAGGGTTTCTGTGGCTGTGAAGGTCAGACGTTGTGACGGTGTTTGGACCAGGGATTCTGTGGCGGTGAGTGTCAGGTGTTGTGACGATGTGTGGGCAAGTGTTTCAGTGGCTGTGAGGGTCAGGTGTTGTGACGGTGTGTGGGGCTGGGTTTCTGTGACTGTGAGGGTCAGGTGTTGTGACGGTGTGTGGGGCAGGGTTTCTGTGTCTGTGAGGGTCAGGTGTTGTGACGGTGTGTGGGCCAGGGTTTCTGTGGCTGTGAGGGTCAGGTGTTGTGACGGTGTGTGGGCCAGGGTTTCTGTGGCTGTGAGGGTCAGGTGTTGTGACGGTGTGTGGACCAGGGTTTCTGTGGCTGTGAGGGTCAGGTGTTGTGACGGTGTGTGGACCAGGGTTTCTGTGAATGTGAGGGTCAGGTGTTGTGACGGTGTGTGGGCCAGGATTTCTGTGGCTGTGAGGGTCAGGTGTTGTGACTGTGTGTGGGCCAGGGTTTCTGTGGCTGTGAGGGTCAGGTGTTGTGACGGTGTGTGGACCAGGGTTTCTGTGGCTGTGAGGGCCAGGTGTTGTGACGGTGTGTGGGCCAGGTTTTATGTGGCTGTGAGGGTCAGGTGTTGTGACGGTGTGTGGACCAGGGTTTCTGTGGCTGTGACGGTCTGGTGTTGTGACGGTGTGTGGACCAGGGTTTCTGTGGCTGTGAGGGTCACGTGTTGTGACGGTGTTTGGACCTGGGTTTCTGTGGCTGTGAGAGTCAGGTGTTGTGAAGGTGTGTGGGCCAGGTTTTATGTGGCTGTGAGGGTCAGGTGTTGTGACGGTGTGTGGGCCAGGGTTTCTGTGGCTGTGAGGGTCAGGTGTTGTGACGGAGTGTGGACCAGGGTTTCAGTGGCTGTGACGGTCAGGTGTTGTGACGGTGTGTGGACCAGGGTTTCAGTGGCTGTGAGGGTCAGGTGTTGTGACCGTGTGTGGGCCAGGGTTTCTGTGGCTGTGAGGGTCAGGTGTTGTGACCGTGTGTGGGCCAGGGTTTCTGTGGCTGTGAGGGTCAGGTGTTGTGTCCGTGTGTGGGCCACGGTTTCTGTGGCTGTGAGGGTCAGGTGTTGTGACGGTGTGTGGACCAGGGTTTCTGTTGCTGTGAGGGTCAGGTGTTGTGACGGTGTGTGGACCAAGGTTTCTGTGGCTGTGAGTGTCAGGTGTTGTGACGGTGTGTGGGCCAGGGTTTCTGTGGCTGTGAGGGTCAGGTGTTGTGACGGCGTGTGGACCAGGGTTTCTGTGGCTGTGAGGGTTAGGTGTTGTGTCGGTGTGTGGGGCAGGGTTTCTGTGGCTGTGAGGGTTAGGTGTTGTGACGGTGTGTGGGGCAGGGTTTCTGTGGCTGTGAGGGTCTGGTGTTGTGACGGTGTGTGGACCAGGGTTTCTGTGTCTATGAGGGTCAGGTGTTGTGACGGTGTGTGGGCCAGAGTTTCTGTGGCTGTGAGGGTCAGGTGTTGTGACGGTGTGTGGACCAGGGTTTCTGTGTCTGTGAGGGTCAGGTGCTGTGACGGTGTGTGGACCAGAGTTTCTGTGTCTGTGAGGGTCAGGTTTTGTGACGGTGTGTGGACCAGGGTTTCAGTGGCTGTGAGGGTCAGGTGTTGTGACCGTGTGTGGGCCAGGGTTTCTGTGGCTGTGAGGGTCAGGTGTTGTGACCGTGTGTGGGCCAGGGTTTCTGTGGCTGTGAGGGTCAGGTGTTGTGTCCGTGTGTGGGCCACGGTTTCTGTGGCTGTGAGGGTCAGGTGTTGTGACGGTGTGTGGACCAGGGTTTCTGTTGCTGTGAGGGTCAGGTGTTGTGACGGTGTGTGGACCAAGGTTTCTGTGGCTGTGAGTGTCAGGTGTTGTGACGGTGTGTGGGCCAGGGTTTCTGTGGCTGTGAGGGTCAGGTGTTGTGACGGCGTGTGGACCAGGGTTTCTGTGGCTGTGAGGGTTAGGTGTTGTGTCGGTGTGTGGGGCAGGGTTTCTGTGGCTGTGAGGGTTAGGTGTTGTGACGGTGTGTGGGGCAGGGTTTCTGTGGCTGTGAGGGTCTGGTGTTGTGACGGTGTGTGGACCAGGGTTTCTGTGTCTATGAGGGTCAGGTGTTGTGACGGTGTGTGGGCCAGAGTTTCTGTGGCTGTGAGGGTCAGGTGTTGTGACGGTGTGTGGACCAGGGTTTCTGTGTCTGTGAGGGTCAGGTGCTGTGACGGTGTGTGGACCAGAGTTTCTGTGTCTGTGAGGGTCAGGTTTTGTGACGGTGTGTGGGCCAGGGTTTCTGTGGCTGTGAGGGTCAGGTGTTGTGACGGAGTGTGGACCAGGGTTTCAGTGGCTGTGACGGTCAGGTGTTGTGACGGTGTGTGGACCAGGGTTTCAGTGGCTGTGAGGGTCAGGTGTTGTGACCGTGTGTGGGCCAGGGTTTCTGTGGCTGTGAGGGTCAGGTGTTGTGACCGTGTGTGGGCCAGGGTTTCTGTGGCTGTGAGGGTCAGGTGTTGTGTCCGTGTGTGGGCCACGGTTTCTGTGGCTGTGAGGGTCAGGTGTTGTGACGGTGTGTGGACCAGGGTTTCTGTTGCTGTGAGGGTCAGGTGTTGTGACGGTGTGTGGACCAGGGTTTCTGTGGCTGTGAGTGTCAGGTGTTGTGACGGTGTGTGGGCCAGGGTTTCTGTGGCTGTGAGGGTCAGGTGTTGTGACGGCGTGTGGGCCAGGGTTTCTGTGGCTGTGAGGGTTAGGTGTTGTGTCGGTGTGTGGGGCAGGCTTTCTGTGGCTGTGAGGGTTAGGTGTTGTGACGGTGTGTGGGGCAGGGTTTCTGTGGCTGTGAGGGTCAGGTGTTGTGACGGTGTGTGGGCCAGGGTTTCTGTGGCTGTGAGGGTCAGGTGTTGTGACGGCGTGTGGACCAGGGTTTCTGTGGCTGTGAGGGTTAGGTGTTGTGTCGGTGTGTGGGGCAGGCTTTCTGTGGCTGTGAGGGTTAGGTGTTGTGACGGTGTGTGGGGCAGGGTTTCTGTGGCTGTGAGGGTCAGGTGTTGTGACGGTGTGTGGACCAGGGTTTCTGTGTCTATGAGGGTCAGGTGTTGTGACGGTGTGTGGGCCAGAGTTTCTGTGGCTGTGAGGGTCAGGTGTTGTGACGGTGTGTGGACCAGGGTTTCTGTGTCTGTGAGGGTCAGGTGCTGTGACGGTGTGTGGACCAGAGTTTCTGTGTCTGTGAGGGTCAGGTTTTGTGACGGTGTGTGGACCAGGGTTTCTGTGGCTGTGAGGGTTAGGTGTTGTGACGGTGTGTCGGCCAGGGTTTCTGTGGCTTTGTGGGTTAGGTGTTGTGACGGTGTGTGGGGCAGGGTTTCTGTGGCTGTGAGGGTCAGGTGTTGTGACGGTGTGTGGACCAGGGTTTCTGTGGCTGTGAGGTTCAGGTGTTGTGACGGTGTGTGGGGCAGGGTTTCTGTGTCTGTGAGGGTCAGGTGTTGTGACGGTGTGTGGGCCAGGGTTTCTGTGGCTGTGAGGGTCAGGTGTTGTGACGGTGTGTGGGGCAGGGTTTCTGTGGCTGTGAGGGTCAGGTGTTGTGACGGTGTGTGGGCCAGGGTTTCTGTGGCTGTGAGGGTCAGGTGTTGTGACGGTGTGTGGGGCAGGGTTTCTGTGGCTGTGAGGGTCAGGTGTTGTGACGGCGTGTGGACCAGGGTTTCTGTGACTGTGAGGGTTAGGTGTTGTGACGGTGTGTGGGCCAGTGTTTCTGTGGTTGTGAGGGTCAGGTGTTGTGACGGTGTGTGGGCCAGGGTTTCTGTGTCTGTGAGGGTTAGGTGTTGTGATGGTGTGTGGACCAGGGTTTGCTGTGGCTGTGAGGGTCAGGTGTTGTGACGGTGTGTGAGCCAGGGTTTCTGTGGCTGTGAGGGTCAGGTGTTGTGACGGTGTGTGGACCAGGGTTTCTGGGGCTGTGAGGGTCAGTTGTTGTGACGGTGTGTGGGCCAGGGTTTCTGTGGCTGTGAAGGTCAGGTGTTGTGACGGTGTGTGGGCCACGGTTTGCTGTGGCTGTGAGGGTCAGGTGTTGTGACGGTGTGTGGACCAGGGTTTCTGTGGCTGTGAAGGTCAGACGTTGTGACGGTGTTTGGACCAGGGATTCTGTGGCGGTGAGTGTCAGGTGTTGTGACGATGTGTGGGCAACTGTTTCAGTGGCTGTGAGGGTCAGGTGTTGTGACGGTGTGTGGGGCTGGGTTTCTGTGACTGTGAGGGTCAGGTGTTGTGACGGTGTGTGGGGCAGGGTTTCTGTGTCTGTGAGGGTCAGGTGTTGTGACGGTGTGTGGGCCAGGGTTTCTGTGGCTGTGAGGGTCAGGTGTTGTGACGGTGTGTGGGCCAGGGTTTCTGTGGCTGTGAGGGTCAGGTGTTGTGACGGTGTGTGGACCAGGGTTTCTGTGGCTGTGAGGGTCAGGTGTTGTGACGGTATGTGGACCAGGGTTTCTGTGAATGTGAGGGTCAGGTGTTGTGACGGTGTGTGGGCCAGGATTTCTGTGGCTGTGAGGGTCAGGTGTTGTGACTGTGTGTGGGCCAGGGTTTCTGTGGCTGTGAGGGTCAGGTGTTGTGACGGTGTGTGGACCAGGGTTTCTGTGGCTGTGAGGGTCAGGTGTTGTGACGGTGTGTGGGCCAGGTTTTATGTGGCTGTGAGGGTCAGGTGTTGTGACGGTGTGTGGACCAGGGTTTCTGTGGCTGTGACGGTCTGGTGTTGTGACGGTGTGTGGACCAGGGTTTCTGTGGCTGTGAGGGTCACGTGTTGTGACGGTGTTTGGACCTGGGTTTCTGTGGCTGTGAGAGTCAGGTGTTGTGAAGGTGTGTGGGCCAGGTTTTATGTGGCTGTGAGGGTCAGGTGTTGTGACGGTGTGTGGGCCAGGGTTTCTGTGGCTGTGAGGGTCAGGTGTTGTGACGGAGTGTGGACCAGGGTTTCAGTGGCTGTGACGGTCAGGTGTTGTGACGGTGTGTGGACCAGGGTTTCAGTGGCTGTGAGGGTCAGGTGTTGTGACCGTGTGTGGGCCAGGGTTTCTGTGGCTGTGAGGGTCAGGTGTTGTGACCGTGTGTGGGCCAGGGTTTCTGTGGCTGTGAGGGTCAGGTGTTGTGTCCGTGTGTGGGCCACGGTTTCTGTGGCTGTGAGGGTCAGGTGTTGTGACGGTGTGTGGACCAGGGTTTCTGTTGCTGTGAGGGTCAGGTGTTGTGACGGTGTGTGGACCAAGGTTTCTGTGGCTGTGAGTGTCAGGTGTTGTGACGGTGTGTGGGCCAGGGTTTCTGTGGCTGTGAGGGTCAGGTGTTGTGACGGCGTGTGGACCAGGGTTTCTGTGGCTGTGAGGGTTAGGTGTTGTGTCGGTGTGTGGGGCAGGGTTTCTGTGGCTGTGAGGGTTAGGTGTTGTGACGGTGTGTGGGGCAGGGTTTCTGTGGCTGTGAGGGTCTGGTGTTGTGACGGTGTGTGGACCAGGGTTTCTGTGTCTATGAGGGTCAGGTGTTGTGACGGTGTGTGGGCCAGAGTTTCTGTGGCTGTGAGGGTCAGGTGTTGTGACGGTGTGTGGACCAGGGTTTCTGTGTCTGTGAGGGTCAGGTGCTGTGACGGTGTGTGGACCAGAGTTTCTGTGTCTGTGAGGGTCAGGTTTTGTGACGGTGTGTGGACCAGGGTTTCTGTGGCTGTGAGGGTTAGGTGTTGTGACGGTGTGTGGGCCAGGGTTTCTGTGGCTTTGTGGGTTAGGTGTTGTGACGGTGTGTGGGGCAGGGTTTCTGTGGCTGTGAGGGTCAGGTGTTGTGACGGTGTGTGGACCAGGGTTTCTGTGGCTGTGAGGGTCAGGTGTTGTGACGGCGTGTGGACCAGGGTTTCTGTGACTGTGAGGGTCAGGTGTTGTGACGGTGTGTGGATCAGAGTTTCTATGGCAGTGAGGGTCAGGTGTTGTGACGGTGTGTGGATCAGAGTTTCTATGGCAGTGAGGGTCAGGTGTTGTGACGGTGTGTGGACCAGGGTTTCTGTTGCTGTGAGGGTCAGGTGTTGTGACGGTGTGTGGACCAGGGTTTCAGTGGCTGTGAGGGCCAGGTGTTGTGACGGTGTGTGTGCCAGGGTTTCTGTGGTTGTGAGGGTCAGGTGTTCTGACGGTGTGTGGGCCAGGGTTTCTGTGTCTGTGAGGGTAAGGTGTTGTGATGGTGTGTGTGGGCCAGGGTTTCTCTGTATGTGAGAGTCAGGTGTTGTGACAGTGTGTGGACCAGGGTTTCTGTGGCAGTGAGTGTCAGGTGCTGTGACGGTGTGTGGACCAAGGTTTCTGTGGCTGTGACGGTCAGGTGTTGTGACGGTGTGTGGGCCAGGGTTTCTGTGGCTGTGAGGGTCAGGTGTTGTGACGGTGTGTGGACCAGGGTTTCTGTGGCTGTGAGGGTCAGGTGTTGTGACGGTGTGTGGACCAGGGTTTCTGTGGCTGTGAGGGTCAGGTGTTGTGACGGTGTGTGGGCCAGGGTTTCTGTGGCTGTGAGGGTCAGGTGTTGTGACGGTGTGTGGACCATGGTTTCTGTGGCTGTGAGGGTCAGGTGTTGTGACGGTGTGTGGGCCAGGGTTTCTGTGGCTGTGAGGGTCAGGTGTTGTGACGGTGTGTGGACCAGGGTTTCTGTGGCTGTGAGGGTCAGGTGTTGTGACGGTGTGTGGACCAGGGTTTCTGTGAATGTGAGGGTCAGGTGTTGTGACGGTGTGTGGGCCAGGATTTCTGTGGCTGTGAGGGTCAGGTGTTGTGACTGTGTGTGGGCCAGGGTTTCTGTGGCTGTGAGGGTCAGGTGTTGTGACGGTGTGTGGACCAGGGTTTCTGTGGCTGTGAGGGTCAGGTGTTGTGACGGTGTGTGGGCCAGGTTTTATGTGGCTGTGAGGGTCAGGTGTTGTGACGGTGTGTGGACCAGGGTTTCTGTGGCTGTGACGGTCTGGTGTTGTGACGGTGTGTGGACCAGGGTTTCTGTGGCTGTGAGGGTCACGTGTTGTGACGCTGTTTGGACCTGGGTTTCTGTGGCTGTGAGAGTCAGGTGTTGTGAAGGTGTGTGGGCCAGGTTTTATGTGGCTGTGAGGGTCAGGTGTTGTGACGGTGTGTGGACCAGGGTTTCTGTGTCTATGAGGGTCAGGTGTTGTGACGGTGTGTGGGCCAGAGTTTCTGTGGCTGTGAGGGTCAGGTGTTGTGACGGTGTGTGGACCAGGGTTTCTGTGTCTGTGAGGGTCAGGTGCTGTGACGGTGTGTGGACCAGAGTTTCTGTGTCTGTGAGGGTCAGGTTTTGTGACGGTGTGTGGGCCAGGGTTTCTGTGGCTGTGAGGGTCAGGTGTTGTGACGGAGTGTGGACCAGGGTTTCAGTGGCTGTGACGGTCAGGTGTTGTGACGGTGTGTGGACCAGGGTTTCAGTGGCTGTGAGGGTCAGGTGTTGTGACCGTGTGTGGGCCAGGGTTTCTGTGGCTGTGAGGGTCAGGTGTTGTGACCGTGTGTGGGCCAGGGTTTCTGTGGCTGTGAGGGTCAGGTGTTGTGTCCGTGTGTGGGCCACGGTTTCTGTGGCTGTGAGGGTCAGGTGTTGTGACGGTGTGTGGACCAGGGTTTCTGTTGCTGTGAGGGTCAGGTGTTGTGACGGTGTGTGGACCAGGGTTTCTGTGGCTGTGAGTGTCAGGTGTTGTGACGGTGTGTGGGCCAGGGTTTCTGTGGCTGTGAGGGTCAGGTGTTGTGACGGCGTGTGGGCCAGGGTTTCTGTGGCTGTGAGGGTTAGGTGTTGTGTCGGTGTGTGGGGCAGGCTTTCTGTGGCTGTGAGGGTTAGGTGTTGTGACGGTGTGTGGGGCAGGGTTTCTGTGGCTGTGAGGGTCAGGTGTTGTGACGGTGTGTGGGCCAGGGTTTCTGTGGCTGTGAGGGTCAGGTGTTGTGACGGCGTGTGGACCAGGGTTTCTGTGGCTGTGAGGGTTAGGTGTTGTGTCGGTGTGTGGGGCAGGCTTTCTGTGGCTGTGAGGGTTAGGTGTTGTGACGGTGTGTGGGGCAGGGTTTCTGTGGCTGTGAGGGTCAGGTGTTGTGACGGTGTGTGGACCAGGGTTTCTGTGTCTATGAGGGTCAGGTGTTGTGACGGTGTGTGGGCCAGAGTTTCTGTGGCTGTGAGGGTCAGGTGTTGTGACGGTGTGTGGACCAGGGTTTCTGTGTCTGTGAGGGTCAGGTGCTGTGACGGTGTGTGGACCAGAGTTTCTGTGTCTGTGAGGGTCAGGTTTTGTGACGGTGTGTGGACCAGGGTTTCTGTGGCTGTGAGGGTTAGGTGTTGTGACGGTGTGTCGGCCAGGGTTTCTGTGGCTTTGTGGGTTAGGTGTTGTGACGGTGTGTGGGGCAGGGTTTCTGTGGCTGTGAGGGTCAGGTGTTGTGACGGTGTGTGGACCAGGGTTTCTGTGGCTGTGAGGTTCAGGTGTTGTGACGGTGTGTGGGGCAGGGTTTCTGTGTCTGTGAGGGTCAGGTGTTGTGACGGTGTGTGGGCCAGGGTTTCTGTGGCTGTGAGGGTCAGGTGTTGTGACGGTGTGTGGGGCAGGGTTTCTGTGGCTGTGAGGGTCAGGTGTTGTGACGGTGTGTGGGCCAGGGTTTCTGTGGCTGTGAGGGTCAGGTGTTGTGACGGTGTGTGGGGCAGGGTTTCTGTGGCTGTGAGGGTCAGGTGTTGTGACGGCGTGTGGACCAGGGTTTCTGTGACTGTGAGGGTTAGGTGTTGTGACGGTGTGTGGGCCAGTGTTTCTGTGGTTGTGAGGGTCAGGTGTTGTGACGGTGTGTGGGCCAGGGTTTCTGTGTCTGTGAGGGTTAGGTGTTGTGATGGTGTGTGGACCAGGGTTTGCTGTGGCTGTGAGGGTCAGGTGTTGTGACGGTGTGTGAGCCAGGGTTTCTGTGGCTGTGAGGGTCAGGTGTTGTGACGGTGTGTGGACCAGGGTTTCTGGGGCTGTGAGGGTCAGTTGTTGTGACGGTGTGTGGGCCAGGGTTTCTGTGGCTGTGAAGGTCAGGTGTTGTGACGGTGTGTGGGCCACGGTTTGCTGTGGCTGTGAGGGTCAGGTGTTGTGACGGTGTGTGGACCAGGGTTTCTGTGGCTGTGAAGGTCAGACGTTGTGACGGTGTTTGGACCAGGGATTCTGTGGCGGTGAGTGTCAGGTGTTGTGACGATGTGTGGGCAACTGTTTCAGTGGCTGTGAGGGTCAGGTGTTGTGACGGTGTGTGGGGCTGGGTTTCTGTGACTGTGAGGGTCAGGTGTTGTGACGGTGTGTGGGGCAGGGTTTCTGTGTCTGTGAGGGTCAGGTGTTGTGACGGTGTGTGGGCCAGGGTTTCTGTGGCTGTGAGGGTCAGGTGTTGTGACGGTGTGTGGGCCAGGGTTTCTGTGGCTGTGAGGGTCAGGTGTTGTGACGGTGTGTGGACCAGGGTTTCTGTGGCTGTGAGGGTCAGGTGTTGTGACGGTATGTGGACCAGGGTTTCTGTGAATGTGAGGGTCAGGTGTTGTGACGGTGTGTGGGCCAGGATTTCTGTGGCTGTGAGGGTCAGGTGTTGTGACTGTGTGTGGGCCAGGGTTTCTGTGGCTGTGAGGGTCAGGTGTTGTGACGGTGTGTGGACCAGGGTTTCTGTGGCTGTGAGGGTCAGGTGTTGTGACGGTGTGTGGGCCAGGTTTTATGTGGCTGTGAGGGTCAGGTGTTGTGACGGTGTGTGGACCAGGGTTTCTGTGGCTGTGACGGTCTGGTGTTGTGACGGTGTGTGGACCAGGGTTTCTGTGGCTGTGAGGGTCACGTGTTGTGACGGTGTTTGGACCTGGGTTTCTGTGGCTGTGAGAGTCAGGTGTTGTGAAGGTGTGTGGGCCAGGTTTTATGTGGCTGTGAGGGTCAGGTGTTGTGACGGTGTGTGGGCCAGGGTTTCTGTGGCTGTGAGGGTCAGGTGTTGTGACGGAGTGTGGACCAGGGTTTCAGTGGCTGTGACGGTCAGGTGTTGTGACGGTGTGTGGACCAGGGTTTCAGTGGCTGTGAGGGTCAGGTGTTGTGACCGTGTGTGGGCCAGGGTTTCTGTGGCTGTGAGGGTCAGGTGTTGTGACCGTGTGTGGGCCAGGGTTTCTGTGGCTGTGAGGGTCAGGTGTTGTGTCCGTGTGTGGGCCACGGTTTCTGTGGCTGTGAGGGTCAGGTGTTGTGACGGTGTGTGGACCAGGGTTTCTGTTGCTGTGAGGGTCAGGTGTTGTGACGGTGTGTGGACCAAGGTTTCTGTGGCTGTGAGTGTCAGGTGTTGTGACGGTGTGTGGGCCAGGGTTTCTGTGGCTGTGAGGGTCAGGTGTTGTGACGGCGTGTGGACCAGGGTTTCTGTGGCTGTGAGGGTTAGGTGTTGTGTCGGTGTGTGGGGCAGGGTTTCTGTGGCTGTGAGGGTTAGGTGTTGTGACGGTGTGTGGGGCAGGGTTTCTGTGGCTGTGAGGGTCTGGTGTTGTGACGGTGTGTGGACCAGGGTTTCTGTGTCTATGAGGGTCAGGTGTTGTGACGGTGTGTGGGCCAGAGTTTCTGTGGCTGTGAGGGTCAGGTGTTGTGACGGTGTGTGGACCAGGGTTTCTGTGTCTGTGAGGGTCAGGTGCTGTGACGGTGTGTGGACCAGAGTTTCTGTGTCTGTGAGGGTCAGGTTTTGTGACGGTGTGTGGACCAGGGTTTCTGTGGCTGTGAGGGTTAGGTGTTGTGACGGTGTGTGGGCCAGGGTTTCTGTGGCTTTGTGGGTTAGGTGTTGTGACGGTGTGTGGGGCAGGGTTTCTGTGGCTGTGAGGGTCAGGTGTTGTGACGGTGTGTGGACCAGGGTTTCTGTGGCTGTGAGGGTCAGGTGTTGTGACGGCGTGTGGACCAGGGTTTCTGTGACTGTGAGGGTCAGGTGTTGTGACGGTGTGTGGATCAGAGTTTCTATGGCAGTGAGGGTCAGGTGTTGTGACGGTGTGTGGATCAGAGTTTCTATGGCAGTGAGGGTCAGGTGTTGTGACGGTGTGTGGACCAGGGTTTCTGTTGCTGTGAGGGTCAGGTGTTGTGACGGTGTGTGGACCAGGGTTTCAGTGGCTGTGAGGGCCAGGTGTTGTGACGGTGTGTGTGCCAGGGTTTCTGTGGTTGTGAGGGTCAGGTGTTCTGACGGTGTGTGGGCCAGGGTTTCTGTGTCTGTGAGGGTAAGGTGTTGTGATGGTGTGTGTGGGCCAGGGTTTCTCTGTATGTGAGAGTCAGGTGTTGTGACAGTGTGTGGACCAGGGTTTCTGTGGCAGTGAGTGTCAGGTGCTGTGACGGTGTGTGGACCAAGGTTTCTGTGGCTGTGACGGTCAGGTGTTGTGACGGTGTGTGGGCCAGGGTTTCTGTGGCTGTGAGGGTCAGGTGTTGTGACGGTGTGTGGACCAGGGTTTCTGTGGCTGTGAGGGTCAGGTGTTGTGACGGTGTGTGGACCAGGGTTTCTGTGGCTGTGAGGGTCAGGTGTTGTGACGGTGTGTGGGCCAGGGTTTCTGTGGCTGTGAGGGTCAGGTGTTGTGACGGTGTGTGGACCATGGTTTCTGTGGCTGTGAGGGTCAGGTGTTGTGACGGTGTGTGGGCCAGGGTTTCTGTGGCTGTGAGGGTCAGGTGTTGTGACGGTGTGTGGACCAGGGTTTCTGTGGCTGTGAGGGTCAGGTGTTGTGACGGTGTGTGGACCAGGGTTTCTGTGAATGTGAGGGTCAGGTGTTGTGACGGTGTGTGGGCCAGGATTTCTGTGGCTGTGAGGGTCAGGTGTTGTGACTGTGTGTGGGCCAGGGTTTCTGTGGCTGTGAGGGTCAGGTGTTGTGACGGTGTGTGGACCAGGGTTTCTGTGGCTGTGAGGGTCAGGTGTTGTGACGGTGTGTGGGCCAGGTTTTATGTGGCTGTGAGGGTCAGGTGTTGTGACGGTGTGTGGACCAGGGTTTCTGTGGCTGTGACGGTCTGGTGTTGTGACGGTGTGTGGACCAGGGTTTCTGTGGCTGTGAGGGTCACGTGTTGTGACGCTGTTTGGACCTGGGTTTCTGTGGCTGTGAGAGTCAGGTGTTGTGAAGGTGTGTGGGCCAGGTTTTATGTGGCTGTGAGGGTCAGGTGTTGTGACGGTGTGTGGGCCAGGGTTTCTGTGGCTGTGAGGGTCAGGTGTTGTGACGGAGTGTGGACCAGGGTTTCAGTGGCTGTGACGGTCAGGTGTTGTGACGGTGTGTGGACCAGGGTTTCAGTGGCTGTGAGGGTCAGGTGTTGTGACCGTGTGTGGGCCAGGGTTTCTGTGGCTGTGAGGGTCAGGTGTTGTGACCGTGTGTGGGCCAGGGTTTCTGTGGCTGTGAGGGTCAGGTGTTGTGTCCGTGTGTGGGCCAGGGTTTCTGTGGCTGTGAGGGTCAGGTGTTGTGACGGTGTGTGGACCAGGGTTTCTGTTGCTGTGAGGGTCAGGTGTTGTGACGGTGTGTGGACCAGGGTTTCTGTGGCTGTGAGTGTCAGGTGTTGTGACGGTGTGTGGGCCAGGGTTTCTGTGGCTGTGAGGGTCAGGTGTTGTGACGGTGTGTGGGCCAGGGTTTCTGTGGCTGTGAGGGTCAGGTGTTGTGACGGCGTGTGGACCAGGGTTTCTGTGGCTGTGAGGGTTAGGTGTTGTGTCGGTGTGTGGGGCAGGGTTTCTGTGGCTGTGAGGGTTAGGTGTTGTGACGGTGTGTGGGGCAGGGTTTCTGTGGCTGTGAGGGTCTGGTGTTGTGACGGTGTGTGGACCAGGGTTTCTGTGTCTATGAGGGTCAGGTGTTGTGACGGTGTGTGGGCCAGAGTTTCTGTGGCTGTGAGGGTCAGGTGTTGTGACGGTGTGTGGACCAGGGTTTCTGTGTCTGTGAGGGTCAGGTGCTGTGACGGTGTGTGGACCAGAGTTTCTGTGTCTGTGAGGGTCAGGTTTTGTGACGGTGTGTGGACCAGGGTTTCTGTGGCTGTGAGGGTTAGGTGTTGTGACGGTGTGTGGGCCAGGGTTTCTGTGGCTTTGTGGGTTAGGTGTTGTGACGGTGTGTGGGGCAGGGTTTCTGTGGCTGTGAGGGTCAGGTGTTGTGACGGTGTGTGGACCAGGGTTTCTGTGGCTGTGAGGGTCAGGTGTTGTGACGTCGTGTGGACCAGGGTTTCTGTGACTGTGAGGGTCAGGTGTTATGACGGTGTGTGGATCAGAGTTTCTATGGCAGTGAGGGTCAGGTGTTGTGACGGTGTGTGGATCAGAGTTTCTGTGGCTGTGAGGGCCAGGTGTTGTGACGGTGTGTGGGCCAGGGTTTCTGTGGTTGTGAGGGTCAGGTGTTCTGACGGTGTGTGGGCCAGGGTTTCTGTGTCTGTGAGGGTAAGGTGTTGTGATGGTGTGTGTGGGCCAGGGTTTCTCTGTATGTGAGAGTCAGGTGTTGTGACAGTGTGTGGACCAGGGTTTCTGTGGCAGTGAGTGTCAGGTGTTGTTACGGTGTGTGGACCAAGGTTTCTGTGGCTGTGACGGTCAGGTGTTGTGACGGTGTGTGGGCCAGGGTTTCTGTGGCTGTGAGGGTCAGGTGTTTTGACGGTGTGTGGACCAGGGTTTCTGTGGCTGTGAGGGTCAGGTGTTGTGACGGTGTATGGACCAGGGTTTCTGCGGCTGTGAGGGTCAGGTGTTGTGACGGTGTGTGGGCCAGGGTTTCTGTGGCTGTGAGGGTCAGGTGTTGTGACGGTGTGTGGACCAGGGTTTGCTGTGGCTGTGAGGGTCAGGTGTTGTGACGGTGTGTGAGCCAGGGTTTCTGTGGCTGTGAGGGACAGGTGTTGTGACGGTGTGTGGACCAGGGTTTCTGTGGCTGTGAGGGTCAGTTGTTGTGACGGTGTGTGGGCCAGGATTTCTGTGGCTGTGAAGGTCAGGTGTTGTGACGGTGTGTGGGCCAGGGTTTGCTGTGGCTGTGAGGGTCAGGTGTTGTGACGGTGTGTGGACCAGGGTTTCTGTGGCTGTGAAAGTCAGACGTTGTGACGGTGTTTGGACCAGGGTTTCTGTGGCTGTGAGGGTCAGGTGTTGTGACGGTGTGTGGGCCAGGGTTTCTGTGGTTGTGAGGGTCAGGTGTTGTGACGGTGTGTGGGGCAGGGTTTCTGTGGTTGTGAGGGTCAGGTGTTGTGACGGTGTGTGGGGCAGGGTTTATGTGGTTGTCAGGGTCAGGTGTTGTGACGGAGTGTGGACCAGGGTTTCAGTGGCTGTGACGGTCAGGTGTTGTGACGGTGTGTGGACCAGGGTTTCAGTGGCTGTGAGGGTCAGGTGTTGTGACCGTGTGTGGGCCAGGGTTTCTGTGGCTGTGAGGGTCAGGTGTTGTGACCGTGTGTGGGCCAGGGTTTCTGTGGCTGTGAGGGTCAGGTGTTGTGTCCGTGTGTGGGCCAGGGTTTCTGTGGCTGTGAGGGTCAGGTGTTGTGACGGTGTGTGGACCAGGGTTTCTGTTGCTGTGAGGGTCAGGTGTTGTGACGGTGTGTGGACCAGGGTTTCTGTGGCTGTGAGTGTCAGGTGTTGTGACGGTGTGTGGGCCAGGGTTTCTGTGGCTGTGAGGGTCAGGTGTTGTGACGGTGTGTGGGCCAGGGTTTCTGTGGCTGTGAGGGTCAGGTGTTGTGACGGCGTGTGGACCAGGGTTTCTGTGGCTGTGAGGGTTAGGTGTTGTGTCGGTGTGTGGGGCAGGGTTTCTGTGGCTGTGAGGGTTAGGTGCTGTGACGGTGTGTGGGGCAGGGTTTCTGTGGCTGTGAGGGTCTGGTGTTGTGACGGTGTGTGGACCAGGGTTTCTGTGTCTATGAGGGTCAGGTGTTGTGACGGTGTGTGGGCCAGAGTTTCTGTGGCTGTGAGGGTCAGGTGTTGTGACGGTGTGTGGGGCAGGGTTTCTGTGTCTGTGAGGGTCAGGTGCTGTGACGGTGTGTGGACCAGAGTTTCTGTGTCTGTGAGGGTCAGGTTTTGTGACGGTGTGTGGACCAGGGTTTCTGTGGCTGTGAGGGTTAGGTGTTGTGACGGTGTGTGGGCCAGGGTTTCTGTGGCTTTGTGGGTTAGGTGTTGTGACGGTGTGTGGGGCAGGGTTTCTGTGGCTGTGAGGGTCAGGTGTTGTGACGGTGTGTGGACCAGGGTTTCTGTGGCTGTGAGGGTCAGGTGTTGTGACGGCGTGTGGACCAGGGTTTCTGTGACTGTGAGGGTCAGGTGTTATGACGGTGTGTGGATCAGAGTTTCTATGGCAGCGAGGGTCAGGTGTTGTGACGGTGTGTGGATCAGAGTTTCTATGGCAGTGAGGGTCAGGTGTTGTGACGGTGTGTGGACCAGGGTTTCTGTTGCTGTGAGGGTCAGGTGTTGTGACGGTGTGTGGACCAGGGTTTCTGTGGCTGTGAGGGCCAGGTGTTGTGATGGTGTGTGGGCCAGGGTTTCTGTGGTTGTGAGGGTCAGGTGTTCTGACGGTGTGTGGGCCAGGGTTTCTGTGTCTGTGAGGGTAAGGTGTTGTGATGGTGTGTGTGGGCCAGGGTTTCTCTGTATGTGAGAGTCAGGTGTTGTGACAGTGTGTGGACCAGGGTTTCTGTGGCAGTGAGTGTCAGGTGTTGTGACGGTGTGTGGACCAAGGTTTCTGTGGCTGTGACGGTCAGGTGTTGTGACGGTGTGTGGGCCAGGGTTTCTGTGGCTGTGAGGGTCAGGTGTTGTGACGGTGTGTGGACCAGGGTTTCTGTGGCTGTGAGGGTCAGGTGTTGTGACGGTGTATGGACCAGGGTTTCTGCGGCTGTGAGGGTCAGGTGTTGTGACGGTGTGTGGGCCAGGGTTTCTGTGGCTGTGAGGGTCAGGTGTTGTGACGGTGTGTGGACCAGGGTTTGCTGTGGCTGTGAGGGTCAGGTGTTGTGACGGTGTGTGAGCCAGGGTTTCTGTGGCTGTGAGGGACAGGTGTTGTGACGGTGTGTGGACCAGGGTTTCTGTGGCTGTGAGGGTCAGTTGTTGTGACGGTGTGTGGGCCAGGATTTCTGTGGCTGTGAAGGTCAGGTGTTGTGACGGTGTGTGGGCCAGGGTTTGCTGTGGCTGTGAGGGTCAGGTGTTGTGACGGTGTGTGGACCAGGGTTTCTGTGGCTGTGAAAGTCAGACGTTGTGACGGTGTTTGGACCAGGGTTTCTGTGGCTGTGAGGGTCAGGTGTTGTGACGGTGTGTGGGCCAGGGTTTCTGTGGTTGTGAGGGTCAGGTGTTGTGACGGTGTGTGGGGCAGGGTTTCTGTGGTTGTGAGGGTCAGGTGTTGTGACGGTGTGTGGGGCAGGGTTTATGTGGTTGTCAGGGTCAGGTATTGTGACGGTGTGTGGGCCAGGGTTTCTGTGGCTGTGAGGGCCAGGTGTTGTGACGGTGTGTGGGGCAGGGTTTCTGTGGTTGTGAAGGTCAGGTGTTGTGACGGTGTGTGGGGCAGGGTTTCTGTGGTTGTGAGGGTCAGGTGTTGTGACGGTGTGTGGGCCAGGGTTTCTGTGGCTGTGAGGGCCAGGTGTTGTGACGGTGTGTGGACCAGGGTTTTGTGGCTGTGAGGGTCAGGTGTTGTGACGGTGTGTGGGCCAGGGTTTCTGTGACTGTGAGGGTCAGGTGTTGTGACGGTGTTTGGACCAGGTTTACTGAGGCTGTTAGGGTCAGGTGTTGTGACGGTATGTGGACCAGGGTTTCTGTGGCTGTGAGGGTCAGGTGTTGTGACGGTGTGTGGACCAGGGTTTCTGTGGCTGTGAGGGTCAGGTGTTGTGACGGTGTGTGGGCCAGGGTTTCTGTGGCTGTGAGGGTCAGGTGTTGTGACGGTGTGTGGGCCAGGGTTTCTGTGGCTGTGAGGGTCAGGTGTTGTGACGGCGTGTGGACCAGGGTTTCTGTGGCTGTGAGGGTTAGGTGTTGTGTCGGTGTGTGGGGCAGGCTTTCTGTGGCTGTGAGGGTTAGGTGTTGTGACGGTGTGTGGGGCAGGGTTTCTGTGGCTGTGAGGGTCAGGTGTTGTGACGGTGTGTGGACCAGGGTTTCTGTGTCTATGAGGGTCAGGTGTTGTGACGGTGTGTGGGCCAGAGTTTCTGTGGCTGTGAGGGTCAGGTGTTGTGACGGTGTGTGGACCAGGGTTTCTGTGTCTGTGAGGGTCAGGTGCTGTGACGGTGTGTGGACCAGAGTTTCTGTGTCTGTGAGGGTCAGGTTTTGTGACGGTGTGTGGACCAGGGTTTCTGTGGCTGTGAGGGTTAGGTGTTGTGACGGTGTGTCGGCCAGGGTTTCTGTGGCTTTGTGGGTTAGGTGTTGTGACGGTGTGTGGGGCAGGGTTTCTGTGGCTGTGAGGGTCAGGTGTTGTGACGGTGTGTGGACCAGGGTTTCTGTGGCTGTGAGGTTCAGGTGTTGTGACGGTGTGTGGGGCAGGGTTTCTGTGTCTGTGAGGGTCAGGTGTTGTGACGGTGTGTGGGCCAGGGTTTCTGTGGCTGTGAGGGTCAGGTGTTGTGACGGTGTGTGGGGCAGGGTTTCTGTGGCTGTGAGGGTTAGGTGTTGTGTCGGTGTGTGGGGCAGGGTTTCTGTGGCTGTGAGGGTTAGGTGTTGTGACGGTGTGTGGGGCAGGGTTTCTGTGGCTGTGAGGGTCTGGTGTTGTGACGGTGTGTGGACCAGGGTTTCTGTGTCTATGAGGGTCAGGTGTTGTGACGGTGTGTGGGCCAGAGTTTCTGTGGCTGTGAGGGTCAGGTGTTGTGACGGTGTGTGGGGCAGGGTTTCTGTGTCTGTGAGGGTCAGGTGCTGTGACGGTGTGTGGACCAGAGTTTCTGTGTCTGTGAGGGTCAGGTTTTGTGACGGTGTGTGGACCAGGGTTTCTGTGGCTGTGAGGGTTAGGTGTTGTGACGGTGTGTGGGCCAGGGTTTCTGTGGCTTTGTGGGTTAGGTGTTGTGACGGTGTGTGGGGCAGGGTTTCTGTGGCTGTGAGGGTCAGGTGTTGTGACGGTGTGTGGACCAGGGTTTCTGTGGCTGTGAGGGTCAGGTGTTGTGACGGCGTGTGGACCAGGGTTTCTGTGACTGTGAGGGTCAGGTGTTATGACGGTGTGTGGATCAGAGTTTCTATGGCAGCGAGGGTCAGGTGTTGTGACGGTGTGTGGGCCAGGTTTTATGTGGCTGTGAGGGTCAGGTGTTGTGACGGTGTGAGGACCAGGGTTTCTGTGGCTGTGACGGTCTGGTGTTGTGACGGTGTGTGGACCAGGGTTTCTGTGGCTGTGAGGGTCACGTGTTGTGACGGTGTTTGGACCTGGGTTTCTGTGGCTGTGAGAGTCAGGTGTTGTGAAGGTGTGTGGGCCAGGTTTTATGTGGCTGTGAGGGTCAGGTGTTGTGACGGTGTGTGGGCCAGGGTTTCTGTGGCTGTGAGGGTCAGGTGTTGTGACGGAGTGTGGACCAGGGTTTCAGTGGCTGTGACGGTCAGGTGTTGTGACGGTGTGTGGACCAGGGTTTCAGTGGCTGTGAGGGTCAGGTGTTGTGACCGTGTGTGGGCCAGGGTTTCTGTGGCTGTGAGGGTCAGGTGTTGTGACCGTGTGTGGGCCAGGGTTTCTGTGGCTGTGAGGGTCAGGTGTTGTGTCCGTGTGTGGGCCACGGTTTCTGTGGCTGTGAGGGTCAGGTGTTGTGACGGTGTGTGGACCAGGGTTTCTGTTGCTGTGAGGGTCAGGTGTTGTGACGGTGTGTGGACCAAGGTTTCTGTGGCTGTGAGTGTCAGGTGTTGTGACGGTGTGTGGGCCAGGGTTTCTGTGGCTGTGAGGGTCAGGTGTTGTGACGGCGTGTGGACCAGGGTTTCTGTGGCTGTGAGGGTTAGGTGTTGTGTCGGTGTGTGGGGCAGGGTTTCTGTGGCTGTGAGGGTTAGGTGTTGTGACGGTGTGTGGGGCAGGGTTTCTGTGGCTGTGAGGGTCTGGTGTTGTGACGGTGTGTGGACCAGGGTTTCTGTGTCTATGAGGGTCAGGTGTTGTGACGGTGTGTGGGCCAGAGTTTCTGTGGCTGTGAGGGTCAGGTGTTGTGACGGTGTGTGGACCAGGGTTTCTGTGGCTGTGAGGGTCAGGTGTTGTGACGGCGTGTGGACCAGGGTTTCTGTGACTGTGAGGGTCAGGTGTTATGACGGTGTGTGGATCAGAGTTTCTATGGCAGCGAGGGTCAGGTGTTGTGACGGTGTGTGGATCAGAGTTTCTATGGCAGTGAGGGTCAGGTGTTGTGACGGTGTGTGGACCAGGGTTTCTGTTGCTGTGAGGGTCAGGTGTTGTGACGGTGTGTGGACCAGGGTTTCTGTGGCTGTGAGGGCCAGGTGTTGTGACGGTGTGTGGGCCAGGGTTTCTGTGGTTGTGAGGGTCAGGTGTTCTGACGGTGTGTGGGCCAGGGTTTCTGTGTCTGTGAGGGTAAGGTGTTGTGATGGTGTGTGTGGGCCAGGGTTTCTCTGTATGTGAGAGTCAGGTGTTGTGACAGTGTGTGGACCAGGGTTTCTGTGGCAGTGAGTGTCAGGTGTTGTGACGGTGTGTGGACCAAGGTTTCTGTGGCTGTGACGGTCAGGTGTTGTGACGGTGTGTGGGCCAGGGTTTCTGTGGCTGTGAGGGTCAGGTGTTGTGACGGTGTGTGGACCAGGGTTTCTGTGGCTGTGAGGGTCAGGTGTTGTGACGGTGTATGGACCAGGGTTTCTGCGGCTGTGAGGGTCAGGTGTTGTGACGGTGTGTGGGCAAGGGTTTCTGTGGCTGTGAGGGTCAGGTGTTGTGACGGTGTGTGGACCAGGGTTTGCTGTGGCTGTGAGGGTCAGGTGTTGTGACGGTGTGTGAGCCAGGGTTTCTGTGGCTGTGAGGGACAGGTGTTGTGACGGTGTGTGGACCAGGGTTTCTGTGGCTGTGAGGGTCAGTTGTTGTGACGGTGTGTGGGCCAGGATTTCTGTGGCTGTGAAGGTCAGGTGTTGTGACGGTGTGTGGGCCAGGGTTTGCTGTGGCTGTGAGGGTCAGGTGTTGTGACGGTGTGTGGACCAGGGTTTCTGTGGCTGTGAAAGTCAGACGTTGTGACGGTGTTTGGACCAGGGTTTCTGTGGCTGTGAGGGTCAGGTGTTGTGACGGTGTGTGGGCCAGGGTTTCTGTGGTTGTGAGGGTCAGGTGTTGTGACGGTGTGTGGGGCAGGGTTTCTGTGGTTGTGAGGGTCAGGTGTTGTGACGGTGTGTGGGGCAGGGTTTATGTGGTTGTCAGGGTCAGGTATTGTGACGGTGTGTGGGCCAGGGTTTCTGTGGCTGTGAGGGCCAGGTGTTGTGACGGTGTGTGGGGCAGGGTTTCTGTGGTTGTGAAGGTCAGGTGTTGTGACGGTGTGTGGGGCAGGGTTTCTGTGGTTGTGAGGGTCAGGTGTTGTGACGGTGTGTGGGCCAGGGTTTCTGTGGCTGTGAGGGCCAGGTGTTGTGACGGTGTGTGGACCAGGGTTTTGTGGCTGTGAGGGTCAGGTGTTGTGACGGTGTGTGGGCCAGGGTTTCTGTGACTGTGAGGGTCAGGTGTTGTGACGGTGTTTGGACCAGGTTTACTGAGGCTGTTAGGGTCAGGTGTTGTGACGGTATGTGGACCAGGGTTTCTGTGGCTGTGAGGGTCAGGTGTTGTGACGGTGTGTGGACCAGGGTTTCTGTGGCTGTGAGGGTCAGGTGTTGTGACGGTGTGTGGGCCAGGGTTTCTGTGGCTGTGAGGGTCAGGTGTTGTGACGGTGTGTGGGCCAGGGTTTCTGTGGCTGTGAGGGTCAGGTGTTGTGACGGCGTGTGGACCAGGGTTTCTGTGGCTGTGAGGGTTAGGTGTTGTGTCGGTGTGTGGGGCAGGCTTTCTGTGGCTGTGAGGGTTAGGTGTTGTGACGGTGTGTGGGGCAGGGTTTCTGTGGCTGTGAGGGTCAGGTGTTGTGACGGTGTGTGGACCAGGGTTTCTGTGTCTATGAGGGTCAGGTGTTGTGACGGTGTGTGGGCCAGAGTTTCTGTGGCTGTGAGGGTCAGGTGTTGTGACGGTGTGTGGACCAGGGTTTCTGTGTCTGTGAGGGTCAGGTGCTGTGACGGTGTGTGGACCAGAGTTTCTGTGTCTGTGAGGGTCAGGTTTTGTGACGGTGTGTGGACCAGGGTTTCTGTGGCTGTGAGGGTTAGGTGTTGTGACGGTGTGTCGGCCAGGGTTTCTGTGGCTTTGTGGGTTAGGTGTTGTGACGGTGTGTGGGGCAGGGTTTCTGTGGCTGTGAGGGTCAGGTGTTGTGACGGTGTGTGGACCAGGGTTTCTGTGGCTGTGAGGTTCAGGTGTTGTGACGGTGTGTGGGGCAGGGTTTCTGTGTCTGTGAGGGTCAGGTGTTGTGACGGTGTGTGGGCCAGGGTTTCTGTGGCTGTGAGGGTCAGGTGTTGTGACGGTGTGTGGGGCAGGGTTTCTGTGGCTGTGAGGGTTAGGTGTTGTGTCGGTGTGTGGGGCAGGGTTTCTGTGGCTGTGAGGGTTAGGTGTTGTGACGGTGTGTGGGGCAGGGTTTCTGTGGCTGTGAGGGTCTGGTGTTGTGACGGTGTGTGGACCAGGGTTTCTGTGGCTGTGAGGGTCAGGTGTTGTGACGGTGTGTGGGGCAGGGTTTCTGTGTCTGTGAGGGTCAGGTGCTGTGACGGTGTGTGGACCAGAGTTTCTGTGTCTGTGAGGGTCAGGTTTTGTGACGGTGTGTGGACCAGGGTTTCTGTGGCTGTGAGGGTTAGGTGTTGTGACGGTGTGTGGGCCAGGGTTTCTGTGGCTTTGTGGGTTAGGTGTTGTGACGGTGTGTGGGGCAGGGTTTCTGTGGCTGTGAGGGTCAGGTGTTGTGACGGTGTGTGGACCAGGGTTTCTGTGGCTGTGAGGGTCAGGTGTTGTGACGGCGTGTGGACCAGGGTTTCTGTGACTGTGAGGGTCAGGTGTTATGACGGTGTGTGGATCAGAGTTTCTATGGCAGCGAGGGTCAGGTGTTGTGACGGTGTGTGGATCAGAGTTTCTATGGCAGTGAGGGTCAGGTGTTGTGACGGTGTGTGGACCAGGGTTTCTGTTGCTGTGAGGGTCAGGTGTTGTGACGGTGTGTGGACCAGGGTTTCTGTGGCTCTGAGGGCCAGGTGTTGTGACGGTGTGTGGGCCAGGGTTTCTGTGGTTGTGAGGGTCAGGTGTTCTGACGGTGTGTGGGCCAGGGTTTCTGTGTCTGTGAGGGTAAGGTGTTGTGATGGTGTGTGTGGGCCAGGGTTTCTCTGTATGTGAGAGTCAGGTGTTGTGACAGTGTGTGGACCAGGGTTTCTGTGGCAGTGAGTGTCAGGTGTTGTGACGGTGTGTGGACCAAGGTTTCTGTGGCTGTGACGGTCAGGTGTTGTGACGGTGTGTGGGCCAGGGTTTCTGTGGCTGTGAGGGTCAGGTGTTGTGACGGTGTGTGGACCAGGGTTTCTGTGGCTGTGAGGGTCAGGTGTTGTGACGGTGTATGGACCAGGGTTTCTGCGGCTGTGAGGGTCAGGTGTTGTGACGGTGTGTGGGCCAGGGTTTCTGTGGCTGTGAGGGTCAGGTGTTGTGACGGTGTGTGGACCAGGGTTTGCTGTGGCTGTGAGGGTCAGGTGTTGTGACGGTGTGTGAGCCAGGGTTTCTGTGGCTGTGAGGGACAGGTGTTGTGACGGTGTGTGGACCAGGGTTTCTGTGGCTGTGAGGGTCAGTTGTTGTGACGGTGTGTGGGCCAGGATTTCTGTGGCTGTGAAGGTCAGGTGTTGTGACGGTGTGTGGGCCAGGGTTTGCTGTGGCTGTGAGGGTCAGGTGTTGTGACGGTGTGTGGACCAGGGTTTCTGTGGCTGTGAAAGTCAGACGTTGTGACGGTGTTTGGACCAGGGTTTCTGTGGCTGTGAGGGTCAGGTGTTGTGACGGTGTGTGGGCCAGGGTTTCTGTGGTTGTGAGGGTCAGGTGTTGTGACGGTGTGTGGGGCAGGGTTTCTGTGGCTGTGAGGGTCAGGTGTTGTGACGGTGTGTGGGGCAGGGTTTCTGTGGCTGTGAGGGTCAGGTGTTGTGACGGTGTGTGGACCAGGGTTTCTGTGGCTGTGAGGTTCAGGTGTTGTGACGGTGTGTGGGGCAGGGTTTCTGTGTCTGTGAGGGTCAGGTGTTGTGACGGTGTGTGGGCCAGGGTTTCTGTGGCTGTGAGGGTCAGGTGTTGTGACGGTGTGTGGGGCAGGGTTTCTGTGGCTGTGAGGGTTAGGTGTTGTGTCGGTGTGTGGGGCAGGGTTTCTGTGGCTGTGAGGGTTAGGTGTTGTGACGGTGTGTGGGGCAGGGTTTCTGTGGCTGTGAGGGTCTGGTGTTGTGACGGTGTGTGGACCAGGGTTTCTGTGTCTATGAGGGTCAGGTGTTGTGACGGTGTGTGGGCCAGAGTTTCTGTGGCTGTGAGGGTCAGGTGTTGTGACGGTGTGTGGGGCAGGGTTTCTGTGTCTGTGAGGGTCAGGTGCTGTGACGGTGTGTGGACCAGAGTTTCTGTGTCTGTGAGGGTCAGGTTTTGTGACGGTGTGTGGACCAGGGTTTCTGTGGCTGTGAGGGTTAGGTGTTGTGACGGTGTGTGGGCCAGGGTTTCTGTGGCTTTGTGGGTTAGGTGTTGTGACGGTGTGTGGGGCAGGGTTTCTGTGGCTGTGAGGGTCAGGTGTTGTGACGGTGTGTGGACCAGGGTTTCTGTGGCTGTGAGGGTCAGGTGTTGTGACGGCGTGTGGACCAGGGTTTCTGTGACTGTGAGGGTCAGGTGTTATGACGGTGTGTGGATCAGAGTTTCTATGGCAGCGAGGGTCAGGTGTTGTGACGGTGTGTGGGCCAGGTTTTATGTGGCTGTGAGGGTCAGGTGTTGTGACGGTGTGTGGACCAGGGTTTCTGTGGCTGTGACGGTCTGGTGTTGTGACGGTGTGTGGACCAGGGTTTCTGTGGCTGTGAGGGTCACGTGTTGTGACGGTGTTTGGACCTGGGTTTCTGTGGCTGTGAGAGTCAGGTGTTGTGAAGGTGTGTGGGCCAGGTTTTATGTGGCTGTGAGGGTCAGGTGTTGTGACGGTGTGTGGGCCAGGGTTTCTGTGGCTGTGAGGGTCAGGTGTTGTGACGGAGTGTGGACCAGGGTTTCAGTGGCTGTGACGGTCAGGTGTTGTGACGGTGTGTGGACCAGGGTTTCAGTGGCTGTGAGGGTCAGGTGTTGTGACCGTGTGTGGGCCAGGGTTTCTGTGGCTGTGAGGGTCAGGTGTTGTGACCGTGTGTGGGCCAGGGTTTCTGTGGCTGTGAGGGTCAGGTGTTGTGTCCGTGTGTGGGCCACGGTTTCTGTGGCTGTGAGGGTCAGGTGTTGTGACGGTGTGTGGACCAGGGTTTCTGTTGCTGTGAGGGTCAGGTGTTGTGACGGTGTGTGGACCAAGGTTTCTGTGGCTGTGAGTGTCAGGTGTTGTGACGGTGTGTGGGCCAGGGTTTCTGTGGCTGTGAGGGTCAGGTGTTGTGACGGCGTGTGGACCAGGGTTTCTGTGGCTGTGAGGGTTAGGTGTTGTGTCGGTGTGTGGGGCAGGGTTTCTGTGGCTGTGAGGGTTAGGTGTTGTGACGGTGTGTGGGGCAGGGTTTCTGTGGCTGTGAGGGTCTGGTGTTGTGACGGTGTGTGGACCAGGGTTTCTGTGTCTATGAGGGTCAGGTGTTGTGACGGTGTGTGGGCCAGAGTTTCTGTGGCTGTGAGGGTCAGGTGTTGTGACGGTGTGTGGACCAGGGTTTCTGTGGCTGTGAGGGTCAGGTGTTGTGACGGCGTGTGGACCAGGGTTTCTGTGACTGTGAGGGTCAGGTGTTATGACGGTGTGTGGATCAGAGTTTCTATGGCAGCGAGGGTCAGGTGTTGTGACGGTGTGTGGATCAGAGTTTCTATGGCAGTGAGGGTCAGGTGTTGTGACGGTGTGTGGACCAGGGTTTCTGTTGCTGTGAGGGTCAGGTGTTGTGACGGTGTGTGGACCAGGGTTTCTGTGGCTGTGAGGGCCAGGTGTTGTGACGGTGTGTGGGCCAGGGTTTCTGTGGTTGTGAGGGTCAGGTGTTCTGACGGTGTGTGGGCCAGGGTTTCTGTGTCTGTGAGGGTAAGGTGTTGTGATGGTGTGTGTGGGCCAGGGTTTCTCTGTATGTGAGAGTCAGGTGTTGTGACAGTGTGTGGACCAGGGTTTCTGTGGCAGTGAGTGTCAGGTGTTGTGACGGTGTGTGGACCAAGGTTTCTGTGGCTGTGACGGTCAGGTGTTGTGACGGTGTGTGGGCCAGGGTTTCTGTGGCTGTGAGGGTCAGGTGTTGTGACGGTGTGTGGACCAGGGTTTCTGTGGCTGTGAGGGTCAGGTGTTGTGACGGTGTATGGACCAGGGTTTCTGCGGCTGTGAGGGTCAGGTGTTGTGACGGTGTGTGGGCCAGGGTTTCTGTGGCTGTGAGGGTCAGGTGTTGTGACGGTGTGTGGACCAGGGTTTGCTGTGGCTGTGAGGGTCAGGTGTTGTGACGGTGTGTGAGCCAGGGTTTCTGTGGCTGTGAGGGACAGGTGTTGTGACGGTGTGTGGACCAGGGTTTCTGTGGCTGTGAGGGTCAGTTGTTGTGACGGTGTGTGGGCCAGGATTTCTGTGGCTGTGAAGGTCAGGTGTTGTGACGGTGTGTGGGCCAGGGTTTGCTGTGGCTGTGAGGGTCAGGTGTTGTGACGGTGTGTGGACCAGGGTTTCTGTGGCTGTGAAAGTCAGACGTTGTGACGGTGTTTGGACCAGGGTTTCTGTGGCTGTGAGGGTCAGGTGTTGTGACGGTGTGTGGGCCAGGGTTTCTGTGGTTGTGAGGGTCAGGTGTTGTGACGGTGTGTGGGGCAGGGTTTCTGTGGTTGTGAGGGTCAGGTGTTGTGACGGTGTGTGGGGCAGGGTTTATGTGGTTGTCAGGGTCAGGTATTGTGACGGTGTGTGGGCCAGGGTTTCTGTGGCTGTGAGGGCCAGGTGTTGTGACGGTGTGTGGGGCAGGGTTTCTGTGGTTGTGAAGGTCAGGTGTTGTGACGGTGTGTGGGGCAGGGTTTCTGTGGTTGTGAGGGTCAGGTGTTGTGACGGTGTGTGGGCCAGGGTTTCTGTGGCTGTGAGGGCCAGGTGTTGTGACGGTGTGTGGACCAGGGTTTTGTGGCTGTGAGGGTCAGGTGTTGTGACGGTGTGTGGGCCAGGGTTTCTGTGACTGTGAGGGTCAGGTGTTGTGACGGTGTTTGGACCAGGTTTACTGAGGCTGTTAGGGTCAGGTGTTGTGACGGTATGTGGACCAGGGTTTCTGTGGCTGTGAGGGTCAGGTGTTGTGACGGTGTGTGGACCAGGGTTTCTGTGGCTGTGAGGGTCAGGTGTTGTGACGGTGTGTGGGCCAGGGTTTCTGTGGCTGTGAGGGTCAGGTGTTGTGACGGTGTGTGGGCCAGGGTTTCTGTGGCTGTGAGGGTCAGGTGTTGTGACGGCGTGTGGACCAGGGTTTCTGTGGCTGTGAGGGTTAGGTGTTGTGTCGGTGTGTGGGGCAGGCTTTCTGTGGCTGTGAGGGTTAGGTGTTGTGACGGTGTGTGGGGCAGGGTTTCTGTGGCTGTGAGGGTCAGGTGTTGTGACGGTGTGTGGACCAGGGTTTCTGTGTCTATGAGGGTCAGGTGTTGTGACGGTGTGTGGGCCAGAGTTTCTGTGGCTGTGAGGGTCAGGTGTTGTGACGGTGTGTGGACCAGGGTTTCTGTGTCTGTGAGGGTCAGGTGCTGTGACGGTGTGTGGACCAGAGTTTCTGTGTCTGTGAGGGTCAGGTTTTGTGACGGTGTGTGGACCAGGGTTTCTGTGGCTGTGAGGGTTAGGTGTTGTGACGGTGTGTCGGCCAGGGTTTCTGTGGCTTTGTGGGTTAGGTGTTGTGACGGTGTGTGGGGCAGGGTTTCTGTGGCTGTGAGGGTCAGGTGTTGTGACGGTGTGTGGACCAGGGTTTCTGTGGCTGTGAGGTTCAGGTGTTGTGACGGTGTGTGGGGCAGGGTTTCTGTGTCTGTGAGGGTCAGGTGTTGTGACGGTGTGTGGGCCAGGGTTTCTGTGGCTGTGAGGGTCAGGTGTTGTGACGGTGTGTGGGGCAGGGTTTCTGTGGCTGTGAGGGTTAGGTGTTGTGTCGGTGTGTGGGGCAGGGTTTCTGTGGCTGTGAGGGTTAGGTGTTGTGACGGTGTGTGGGGCAGGGTTTCTGTGGCTGTGAGGGTCTGGTGTTGTGACGGTGTGTGGACCAGGGTTTCTGTGGCTGTGAGGGTCAGGTGTTGTGACGGTGTGTGGGGCAGGGTTTCTGTGTCTGTGAGGGTCAGGTGCTGTGACGGTGTGTGGACCAGAGTTTCTGTGTCTGTGAGGGTCAGGTTTTGTGACGGTGTGTGGACCAGGGTTTCTGTGGCTGTGAGGGTTAGGTGTTGTGACGGTGTGTGGGCCAGGGTTTCTGTGGCTTTGTGGGTTAGGTGTTGTGACGGTGTGTGGGGCAGGGTTTCTGTGGCTGTGAGGGTCAGGTGTTGTGACGGTGTGTGGACCAGGGTTTCTGTGGCTGTGAGGGTCAGGTGTTGTGACGGCGTGTGGACCAGGGTTTCTGTGACTGTGAGGGTCAGGTGTTATGACGGTGTGTGGATCAGAGTTTCTATGGCAGCGAGGGTCAGGTGTTGTGACGGTGTGTGGATCAGAGTTTCTATGGCAGTGAGGGTCAGGTGTTGTGACGGTGTGTGGACCAGGGTTTCTGTTGCTGTGAGGGTCAGGTGTTGTGACGGTGTGTGGACCAGGGTTTCTGTGGCTGTGAGGGCCAGGTGTTGTGACGGTGTGTGGGCCAGGGTTTCTGTGGTTGTGAGGGTCAGGTGTTCTGACGGTGTGTGGGCCAGGGTTTCTGTGTCTGTGAGGGTAAGGTGTTGTGATGGTGTGTGTGGGCCAGGGTTTCTCTGTATGTGAGAGTCAGGTGTTGTGACAGTGTGTGGACCAGGGTTTCTGTGGCAGTGAGTGTCAGGTGTTGTGACGGTGTGTGGACCAAGGTTTCTGTGGCTGTGACGGTCAGGTGTTGTGACGGTGTGTGGGCCAGGGTTTCTGTGGCTGTGAGGGTCAGGTGTTGTGACGGTGTGTGGACCAGGGTTTCTGTGGCTGTGAGGGTCAGGTGTTGTGACGGTGTATGGACCAGGGTTTCTGCGGCTGTGAGGGTCAGGTGTTGTGACGGTGTGTGGGCCAGGGTTTCTGTGGCTGTGAGGGTCAGGTGTTGTGACGGTGTGTGGACCAGGGTTTGCTGTGGCTGTGAGGGTCAGGTGTTGTGACGGTGTGTGAGCCAGGGTTTCTGTGGCTGTGAGGGACAGGTGTTGTGACGGTGTGTGGACCAGGGTTTCTGTGGCTGTGAGGGTCAGTTGTTGTGACGGTGTGTGGGCCAGGATTTCTGTGGCTGTGAAGGTCAGGTGTTGTGACGGTGTGTGGGCCAGGGTTTGCTGTGGCTGTGAGGGTCAGGTGTTGTGACGGTGTGTGGACCAGGGTTTCTGTGGCTGTGAAAGTCAGACGTTGTGACGGTGTTTGGACCAGGGTTTCTGTGGCTGTGAGGGTCAGGTGTTGTGACGGTGTGTGGGCCAGGGTTTCTGTGGTTGTGAGGGTCAGGTGTTGTGACGGTGTGTGGGGCAGGGTTTCTGTGGTTGTGAGGGTCAGGTGTTGTGACGGTGTGTGGGGCAGGGTTTATGTGGTTGTCAGGGTCAGGTATTGTGACGGTGTGTGGGCCAGGGTTTCTGTGGCTGTGAGGGCCAGGTGTTGTGACGGTGTGTGGGGCAGGGTTTCTGTGGTTGTGAAGGTCAGGTGTTGTGACGGTGTGTGGGGCAGGGTTTCTGTGGTTGTGAGGGTCAGGTGTTGTGACGGTGTGTGGGCCAGGGTTTCTGTGGCTGTGAGGGCCAGGTGTTGTGACGGTGTGTGGACCAGGGTTTTGTGGCTGTGAGGGTCAGGTGTTGTGACGGTGTGTGGGCCAGGGTTTCTGTGACTGTGAGGGTCAGGTGTTGTGACGGTGTTTGGACCAGGTTTACTGAGGCTGTTAGGGTCAGGTGTTGTGACGGTATGTGGACCAGGGTTTCTGTGGCTGTGAGGGTCAGGTGTTGTGACGGTGTGTGGACCAGGGTTTCTGTGGCTGTGAGGGTCAGGTGTTGTGACGGTGTGTGGGCCAGGGTTTCTGTGGCTGTGAGGGTCAGGTGTTGTGACGGTGTGTGGGCCAGGGTTTCTGTGGCTGTGAGGGTCAGGTGTTGTGACGGCGTGTGGACCAGGGTTTCTGTGGCTGTGAGGGTTAGGTGTTGTGTCGGTGTGTGGGGCAGGCTTTCTGTGGCTGTGAGGGTTAGGTGTTGTGACGGTGTGTGGGGCAGGGTTTCTGTGGCTGTGAGGGTCAGGTGTTGTGACGGTGTGTGGACCAGGGTTTCTGTGTCTATGAGGGTCAGGTGTTGTGACGGTGTGTGGGCCAGAGTTTCTGTGGCTGTGAGGGTCAGGTGTTGTGACGGTGTGTGGACCAGGGTTTCTGTGTCTGTGAGGGTCAGGTGCTGTGACGGTGTGTGGACCAGAGTTTCTGTGTCTGTGAGGGTCAGGTTTTGTGACGGTGTGTGGACCAGGGTTTCTGTGGCTGTGAGGGTTAGGTGTTGTGACGGTGTGTCGGCCAGGGTTTCTGTGGCTTTGTGGGTTAGGTGTTGTGACGGTGTGTGGGGCAGGGTTTCTGTGGCTGTGAGGGTCAGGTGTTGTGACGGTGTGTGGACCAGGGTTTCTGTGGCTGTGAGGTTCAGGTGTTGTGACGGTGTGTGGGGCAGGGTTTCTGTGTCTGTGAGGGTCAGGTGTTGTGACGGTGTGTGGGCCAGGGTTTCTGTGGCTGTGAGGGTCAGGTGTTGTGACGGTGTGTGGGGCAGGGTTTCTGTGGCTGTGAGGGTCAGGTGTTGTGACGGTGTGTGGGCCAGGGTTTCTGTGGCTGTGAGGGTCAGGTGTTGTGACGGTGTGTGGGGCAGGGTTTCTGTGGCTGTGAGGGTCAGGTGTTGTGACGGCGTGTGGACCAGGGTTTCTGTGACTGTGAGGGTTAGGTGTTGTGACGGTGTGTGGGCCAGTGTTTCTGTGGTTGTGAGGGTCAGGTGTTGTGACGGTGTGTGGGCCAGGGTTTCTGTGTCTGTGAGGGTTAGGTGTTGTGATGGTGTGTGTGGGCCAGGGTTTCTCTGTCTGTGAGAGTCAGGTGTTGTGACAGTGTGTGGACCAGGGTTTCTGTGGCTGTGAGAGTCAGGTGTTGTGAAGGTGTGTGGGCCAGGTTTTATGTGGCTGTGAGGGTCAGGTGTTGTGACGGTGTGTGGGCCAGGGTTTCTGTGGCTGTGAGGGTCAGGTGTTGTGACGGTGTGTGGGCCAGGGTTTCTGTGGCTGTGAGGGTCAGGTGTTGTGACGGTGTGTGGACCATGGTTTCTGTGGCTGTGAGGGTCAGGTGTTGTGACGGTGTGTGGGCCAGGGTTTCTGTGGCTGTGAGGGTCAGGTGTTGTGACGGTGTGTGGACCAGGGTTTCTGTGGCTGTGAGGGTCAGGTGTTGTGACGGTGTGTGGACCAGGGTTTCTGTGAATGTGAGGGTCAGGTGTTGTGACGGTGTGTGGGCCAGGATTTCTGTGGCTGTGAGGGTCAGGTGTTGTGACTGTGTGTGGGCCAGGGTTTCTGTGGCTGTGAGGGTCAGGTGTTGTGACGGTGTGTGGACCAGGGTTTCTGTGGCTGTGAGGGTCAGGTGTTGTGACGGTGTGTGGGCCAGGTTTTATGTGGCTGTGAGGGTCAGGTGTTGTGACGGTGTGTGGACCAGGGTTTCTGTGGCTGTGACGGTCTGGTGTTGTGACGGTGTGTGGACCAGGGTTTCTGTGGCTGTGAGGGTCACGTGTTGTGACGCTGTTTGGACCTGGGTTTCTGTGGCTGTGAGAGTCAGGTGTTGTGAAGGTGTGTGGGCCAGGTTTTATGTGGCTGTGAGGGTCAGGTGTTGTGACGGTGTGTGGGCCAGGGTTTCTGTGGCTGTGAGGGTCAGGTGTTGTGACGGAGTGTGGACCAGGGTTTCAGTGGCTGTGACGGTCAGGTGTTGTGACGGTGTGTGGACCAGGGTTTCAGTGGCTGTGAGGGTCAGGTGTTGTGACCGTGTGTGGGCCAGGGTTTCTGTGGCTGTGAGGGTCAGGTGTTGTGACCGTGTGTGGGCCAGGGTTTCTGTGGCTGTGAGGGTCAGGTGTTGTGTCCGTGTGTGGGCCAGGGTTTCTGTGGCTGTGAGGGTCAGGTGTTGTGACGGTGTGTGGACCAGGGTTTCTGTTGCTGTGAGGGTCAGGTGTTGTGACGGTGTGTGGACCAGGGTTTCTGTGGCTGTGAGTGTCAGGTGTTGTGACGGTGTGTGGGCCAGGGTTTCTGTGGCTGTGAGGGTCAGGTGTTGTGACGGTGTGTGGGCCAGGGTTTCTGTGGCTGTGAGGGTCAGGTGTTGTGACGGCGTGTGGACCAGGGTTTCTGTGGCTGTGAGGGTTAGGTGTTGTGTCGGTGTGTGGGGCAGGGTTTCTGTGGCTGTGAGGGTTAGGTGTTGTGACGGTGTGTGGGGCAGGGTTTCTGTGGCTGTGAGGGTCTGGTGTTGTGACGGTGTGTGGACCAGGGTTTCTGTGTCTATGAGGGTCAGGTGTTGTGACGGTGTGTGGGCCAGAGTTTCTGTGGCTGTGAGGGTCAGGTGTTGTGACGGTGTGTGGACCAGGGTTTCTGTGTCTGTGAGGGTCAGGTGCTGTGACGGTGTGTGGACCAGAGTTTCTGTGTCTGTGAGGATCAGGTTTTGTGACGGTGTGTGGACCAGGGTTTCTGTGGCTGTGAGGGTTAGGTGTTGTGACGGTGTGTGGGCCAGGGTTTCTGTGGCTTTGTGGGTTAGGTGTTGTGACGGTGTGTGGGGCAGGGTTTCTGTGGCTGTGAGGGTCAGGTGTTGTGACGGTGTGTGGACCAGGGTTTCTGTGGCTGTGAGGGTCAGGTGTTGTGACGGCGTGTGGACCAGGGTTTCTGTGGCTGTGAAGGTCAGGTGTTGTGACGGTGTGTGGGCCAGGGTTTGCTGTGGCTGTGAGGGTCAGGTGTTGTGACGGTGTGTGGACCAGGGTTTCTGTGGCTGTGAAGGTCAGACGTTGTGACGGTGTTTGGACCAGGGTTTCTGTGGCTGTGAATGTCAGGTGTTGTGACGATGTGTGGGCAAGTGTTTCAGTGGCTGTGAGGGTCAGGTGTTGTGACGGTGTGTGGGGCAGGGTTTCTGTTGCTGTGAGGGTCAGGTGTTGTGACGGTGTGTGGACCAGGGTTTCTGTGGCTGTGAGTGTCAGGTGTTGTGACGGTGTGTGGGCCAGGGTTTCTGTGGCTGTGAGGGTCAGGTGTTGTGACGGTGTGTGGGCCAGGGTTTCTGTGGCTGTGAGGGTCAGGTGTTGTGACGGCGTGTGGACCAGGGTTTCTGTGGCTGTGAGGGTTAGGTGTTGTGTCGGTGTGTGGGGCAGGGTTTCTGTGGCTGTGAGGGTTAGGTGTTGTGACGGTGTGTGGGGCAGGGTTTCTGTGGCTGTGAGGGTCTGGTGTTGTGACGGTGTGTGGACCAGGGTTTCTGTGGCTGTGAGGGTCAGGTGTTGTGACGGTGTGTGGGGCAGGGTTTCTGTGTCTGTGAGGGTCAGGTGCTGTGACGGTGTGTGGACCAGAGTTTCTGTGTCTGTGAGGGTCAGGTTTTGTGACGGTGTGTGGACCAGGGTTTCTGTGGCTGTGAGGGTTAGGTGTTGTGACGGTGTGTGGGCCAGGGTTTCTGTGGCTTTGTGGGTTAGGTGTTGTGACGGTGTGTGGGGCAGGGTTTCTGTGGCTGTGAGGGTCAGGTGTTGTGACGGTGTGTGGACCAGGGTTTCTGTGGCTGTGAGGGTCAGGTGTTGTGACGGCGTGTGGACCAGGGTTTCTGTGACTGTGAGGGTCAGGTGTTATGACGGTGTGTGGATCAGAGTTTCTATGGCAGCGAGGGTCAGGTGTTGTGACGGTGTGTGGATCAGAGTTTCTATGGCAGTGAGGGTCAGGTGTTGTGACGGTGTGTGGACCAGGGTTTCTGTTGCTGTGAGGGTCAGGTGTTGTGACGGTGTGTGGACCAGGGTTTCTGTGGCTGTGAGGGCCAGGTGTTGTGACGGTGTGTGGGCCAGGGTTTCTGTGGTTGTGAGGGTCAGGTGTTCTGACGGTGTGTGGGCCAGGGTTTCTGTGTCTGTGAGGGTAAGGTGTTGTGATGGTGTGTGTGGGCCAGGGTTTCTCTGTATGTGAGAGTCAGGTGTTGTGACAGTGTGTGGACCAGGGTTTCTGTGGCAGTGAGTGTCAGGTGTTGTGACGGTGTGTGGACCAAGGTTTCTGTGGCTGTGACGGTCAGGTGTTGTGACGGTGTGTGGGCCAGGGTTTCTGTGGCTGTGAGGGTCAGGTGTTGTGACGGTGTGTGGACCAGGGTTTCTGTGGCTGTGAGGGTCAGGTGTTGTGACGGTGTATGGACCAGGGTTTCTGCGGCTGTGAGGGTCAGGTGTTGTGACGGTGTGTGGGCCAGGGTTTCTGTGGCTGTGAGGGTCAGGTGTTGTGACGGTGTGTGGACCAGGGTTTGCTGTGGCTGTGAGGGTCAGGTGTTGTGACGGTGTGTGAGCCAGGGTTTCTGTGGCTGTGAGGGACAGGTGTTGTGACGGTGTGTGGACCAGGGTTTCTGTGGCTGTGAGGGTCAGTTGTTGTGACGGTGTGTGGGCCAGGATTTCTGTGGCTGTGAAGGTCAGGTGTTGTGACGGTGTGTGGGCCAGGGTTTGCTGTGGCTGTGAGGGTCAGGTGTTGTGACGGTGTGTGGACCAGGGTTTCTGTGGCTGTGAAAGTCAGACGTTGTGACGGTGTTTGGACCAGGGTTTCTGTGGCTGTGAGGGTCAGGTGTTGTGACGGTGTGTGGGCCAGGGTTTCTGTGGTTGTGAGGGTCAGGTGTTGTGACGGTGTGTGGGGCAGGGTTTCTGTGGCTGTGAGGGTCAGGTGTTGTGACGGTGTGTGGGGCAGGGTTTCTGTGGCTGTGAGGGTCAGGTGTTGTGACGGTGTGTGGACCAGGGTTTCTGTGGCTGTGAGGTTCAGGTGTTGTGACGGTGTGTGGGGCAGGGTTTCTGTGTCTGTGAGGGTCAGGTGTTGTGACGGTGTGTGGGCCAGGGTTTCTGTGGCTGTGAGGGTCAGGTGTTGTGACGGTGTGTGGGGCAGGGTTTCTGTGGCTGTGAGGGTTAGGTGTTGTGTCGGTGTGTGGGGCAGGGTTTCTGTGGCTGTGAGGGTTAGGTGTTGTGACGGTGTGTGGGGCAGGGTTTCTGTGGCTGTGAGGGTCTGGTGTTGTGACGGTGTGTGGACCAGGGTTTCTGTGTCTATGAGGGTCAGGTGTTGTGACGGTGTGTGGGCCAGAGTTTCTGTGGCTGTGAGGGTCAGGTGTTGTGACGGTGTGTGGGGCAGGGTTTCTGTGTCTGTGAGGGTCAGGTGCTGTGACGGTGTGTGGACCAGAGTTTCTGTGTCTGTGAGGGTCAGGTTTTGTGACGGTGTGTGGACCAGGGTTTCTGTGGCTGTGAGGGTTAGGTGTTGTGACGGTGTGTGGGCCAGGGTTTCTGTGGCTTTGTGGGTTAGGTGTTGTGACGGTGTGTGGGGCAGGGTTTCTGTGGCTGTGAGGGTCAGGTGTTGTGACGGTGTGTGGACCAGGGTTTCTGTGGCTGTGAGGGTCAGGTGTTGTGACGGCGTGTGGACCAGGGTTTCTGTGACTGTGAGGGTCAGGTGTTATGACGGTGTGTGGATCAGAGTTTCTATGGCAGCGAGGGTCAGGTGTTGTGACGGTGTGTGGGCCAGGTTTTATGTGGCTGTGAGGGTCAGGTGTTGTGACGGTGTGTGGACCAGGGTTTCTGTGGCTGTGACGGTCTGGTGTTGTGACGGTGTGTGGACCAGGGTTTCTGTGGCTGTGAGGGTCACGTGTTGTGACGGTGTTTGGACCTGGGTTTCTGTGGCTGTGAGAGTCAGGTGTTGTGAAGGTGTGTGGGCCAGGTTTTATGTGGCTGTGAGGGTCAGGTGTTGTGACGGTGTGTGGGCCAGGGTTTCTGTGGCTGTGAGGGTCAGGTGTTGTGACGGAGTGTGGACCAGGGTTTCAGTGGCTGTGACGGTCAGGTGTTGTGACGGTGTGTGGACCAGGGTTTCAGTGGCTGTGAGGGTCAGGTGTTGTGACCGTGTGTGGGCCAGGGTTTCTGTGGCTGTGAGGGTCAGGTGTTGTGACCGTGTGTGGGCCAGGGTTTCTGTGGCTGTGAGGGTCAGGTGTTGTGTCCGTGTGTGGGCCACGGTTTCTGTGGCTGTGAGGGTCAGGTGTTGTGACGGTGTGTGGACCAGGGTTTCTGTTGCTGTGAGGGTCAGGTGTTGTGACGGTGTGTGGACCAAGGTTTCTGTGGCTGTGAGTGTCAGGTGTTGTGACGGTGTGTGGGCCAGGGTTTCTGTGGCTGTGAGGGTCAGGTGTTGTGACGGCGTGTGGACCAGGGTTTCTGTGGCTGTGAGGGTTAGGTGTTGTGTCGGTGTGTGGGGCAGGGTTTCTGTGGCTGTGAGGGTTAGGTGTTGTGACGGTGTGTGGGGCAGGGTTTCTGTGGCTGTGAGGGTCTGGTGTTGTGACGGTGTGTGGACCAGGGTTTCTGTGTCTATGAGGGTCAGGTGTTGTGACGGTGTGTGGGCCAGAGTTTCTGTGGCTGTGAGGGTCAGGTGTTGTGACGGTGTGTGGACCAGGGTTTCTGTGGCTGTGAGGGTCAGGTGTTGTGACGGCGTGTGGACCAGGGTTTCTGTGACTGTGAGGGTCAGGTGTTATGACGGTGTGTGGATCAGAGTTTCTATGGCAGCGAGGGTCAGGTGTTGTGACGGTGTGTGGATCAGAGTTTCTATGGCAGTGAGGGTCAGGTGTTGTGACGGTGTGTGGACCAGGGTTTCTGTTGCTGTGAGGGTCAGGTGTTGTGACGGTGTGTGGACCAGGGTTTCTGTGGCTGTGAGGGCCAGGTGTTGTGACGGTGTGTGGGCCAGGGTTTCTGTGGTTGTGAGGGTCAGGTGTTCTGACGGTGTGTGGGCCAGGGTTTCTGTGTCTGTGAGGGTAAGGTGTTGTGATGGTGTGTGTGGGCCAGGGTTTCTCTGTATGTGAGAGTCAGGTGTTGTGACAGTGTGTGGACCAGGGTTTCTGTGGCAGTGAGTGTCAGGTGTTGTGACGGTGTGTGGACCAAGGTTTCTGTGGCTGTGACGGTCAGGTGTTGTGACGGTGTGTGGGCCAGGGTTTCTGTGGCTGTGAGGGTCAGGTGTTGTGACGGTGTGTGGACCAGGGTTTCTGTGGCTGTGAGGGTCAGGTGTTGTGACGGTGTATGGACCAGGGTTTCTGCGGCTGTGAGGGTCAGGTGTTGTGACGGTGTGTGGGCCAGGGTTTCTGTGGCTGTGAGGGTCAGGTGTTGTGACGGTGTGTGGACCAGGGTTTGCTGTGGCTGTGAGGGTCAGTTGTTGTGACGGTGTGTGAGCCAGGGTTTCTGTGGCTGTGAGGGACAGGTGTTGTGACGGTGTGTGGACCAGGGTTTCTGTGGCTGTGAGGGTCAGTTGTTGTGACGGTGTGTGGGCCAGGATTTCTGTGGCTGTGAAGGTCAGGTGTTGTGACGGTGTGTGGGCCAGGGTTTGCTGTGGCTGTGAGGGTCAGGTGTTGTGACGGTGTGTGGACCAGGGTTTCTGTGGCTGTGAAAGTCAGACGTTGTGACGGTGTTTGGACCAGGGTTTCTGTGGCTGTGAGGGTCAGGTGTTGTGACGGTGTGTGGGCCAGGGTTTCTGTGGTTGTGAGGGTCAGGTGTTGTGACGGTGTGTGGGGCAGGGTTTCTGTGGTTGTGAGGGTCAGGTGTTGTGACGGTGTGTGGGGCAGGGTTTATGTGGTTGTCAGGGTCAGGTATTGTGACGGTGTGTGGGCCAGGGTTTCTGTGGCTGTGAGGGCCAGGTGTTGTGACGGTGTGTGGGGCAGGGTTTCTGTGGTTGTGAAGGTCAGGTGTTGTGACGGTGTGTGGGGCAGGGTTTCTGTGGTTGTGAGGGTCAGGTGTTGTGACGGTGTGTGGGCCAGGGTTTCTGTGGCTGTGAGGGCCAGGTGTTGTGACGGTGTGTGGACCAGGGTTTTGTGGCTGTGAGGGTCAGGTGTTGTGACGGTGTGTGGGCCAGGGTTTCTGTGACTGTGAGGGTCAGGTGTTGTGACGGTGTTTGGACCAGGTTTACTGAGGCTGTTAGGGTCAGGTGTTGTGACGGTATGTGGACCAGGGTTTCTGTGGCTGTGAGGGTCAGGTGTTGTGACGGTGTGTGGACCAGGGTTTCTGTGGCTGTGAGGGTCAGGTGTTGTGACGGTGTGTGGGCCAGGGTTTCTGTGGCTGTGAGGGTCAGGTGTTGTGACGGTGTGTGGGCCAGGGTTTCTGTGGCTGTGAGGGTCAGGTGTTGTGACGGCGTGTGGACCAGGGTTTCTGTGGCTGTGAGGGTTAGGTGTTGTGTCGGTGTGTGGGGCAGGCTTTCTGTGGCTGTGAGGGTTAGGTGTTGTGACGGTGTGTGGGGCAGGGTTTCTGTGGCTGTGAGGGTCAGGTGTTGTGACGGTGTGTGGACCAGGGTTTCTGTGTCTATGAGGGTCAGGTGTTGTGACGGTGTGTGGGCCAGAGTTTCTGTGGCTGTGAGGGTCAGGTGTTGTGACGGTGTGTGGACCAGGGTTTCTGTGTCTGTGAGGGTCAGGTGCTGTGACGGTGTGTGGACCAGAGTTTCTGTGTCTGTGAGGGTCAGGTTTTGTGACGGTGTGTGGACCAGGGTTTCTGTGGCTGTGAGGGTTAGGTGTTGTGACGGTGTGTCGGCCAGGGTTTCTGTGGCTTTGTGGGTTAGGTGTTGTGACGGTGTGTGGGGCAGGGTTTCTGTGGCTGTGAGGGTCAGGTGTTGTGACGGTGTGTGGACCAGGGTTTCTGTGGCTGTGAGGTTCAGGTATTGTGACGGTGTGTGGGGCAGGGTTTCTGTGTCTGTGAGGGTCAGGTGTTGTGACGGTGTGTGGGCCAGGGTTTCTGTGGCTGTGAGGGTCAGGTGTTGTGACGGTGTGTGGGGCAGGGTTTCTGTGGCTGTGAGGGTTAGGTGTTGTGTCGGTGTGTGGGGCAGGGTTTCTGTGGCTGTGAGGGTTAGGTGTTGTGACGGTGTGTGGGGCAGGGTTTCTGTGGCTGTGAGGGTCTGGTGTTGTGACGGTGTGTGGACCAGGGTTTCTGTGGCTGTGAGGGTCAGGTGTTGTGACGGTGTGTGGGGCAGGGTTTCTGTGTCTGTGAGGGTCAGGTGCTGTGACGGTGTGTGGACCAGAGTTTCTGTGTCTGTGAGGGTCAGGTTTTGTGACGGTGTGTGGACCAGGGTTTCTGTGGCTGTGAGGGTTAGGTGTTGTGACGGTGTGTGGGCCAGGGTTTCTGTGGCTTTGTGGGTTAGGTGTTGTGACGGTGTGTGGGGCAGGGTTTCTGTGGCTGTGAGGGTCAGGTGTTGTGACGGTGTGTGGACCAGGGTTTCTGTGGCTGTGAGGGTCAGGTGTTGTGACGGCGTGTGGACCAGGGTTTCTGTGACTGTGAGGGTCAGGTGTTATGACGGTGTGTGGATCAGAGTTTCTATGGCAGCGAGGGTCAGGTGTTGTGACGGTGTGTGGATCAGAGTTTCTATGGCAGTGAGGGTCAGGTGTTGTGACGGTGTGTGGACCAGGGTTTCTGTTGCTGTGAGGGTCAGGTGTTGTGACGGTGTGTGGACCAGGGTTTCTGTGGCTGTGAGGGCCAGGTGTTGTGACGGTGTGTGGGCCAGGGTTTCTGTGGTTGTGAGGGTCAGGTGTTCTGACGGTGTGTGGGCCAGGGTTTCTGTGTCTGTGAGGGTAAGGTGTTGTGATGGTGTGTGTGGGCCAGGGTTTCTCTGTATGTGAGAGTCAGGTGTTGTGACAGTGTGTGGACCAGGGTTTCTGTGGCAGTGAGTGTCAGGTGTTGTGACGGTGTGTGGACCAAGGTTTCTGTGGCTGTGACGGTCAGGTGTTGTGACGGTGTGTGGGCCAGGGTTTCTGTGGCTGTGAGGGTCAGGTGTTGTGACGGTGTGTGGACCAGGGTTTCTGTGGCTGTGAGGGTCAGGTGTTGTGACGGTGTATGGACCAGGGTTTCTGCGGCTGTGAGGGTCAGGTGTTGTGACGGTGTGTGGGCCAGGGTTTCTGTGGCTGTGAGGGTCAGGTGTTGTGACGGTGTGTGGACCAGGGTTTGCTGTGGCTGTGAGGGTCAGGTGTTGTGACGGTGTGTGAGCCAGGGTTTCTGTGGCTGTGAGGGACAGGTGTTGTGACGGTGTGTGGACCAGGGTTTCTGTGGCTGTGAGGGTCAGTTGTTGTGACGGTGTGTGGGCCAGGATTTCTGTGGCTGTGAAGGTCAGGTGTTGTGACGGTGTGTGGGCCAGGGTTTGCTGTGGCTGTGAGGGTCAGGTGTTGTGACGGTGTGTGGACCAGGGTTTCTGTGGCTGTGAAAGTCAGACGTTGTGACGGTGTTTGGACCAGGGTTTCTGTGGCTGTGAGGGTCAGGTGTTGTGACGGTGTGTGGGCCAGGGTTTCTGTGGTTGTGAGGGTCAGGTGTTGTGACGGTGTGTGGGGCAGGGTTTCTGTGGTTGTGAGGGTCAGGTGTTGTGACGGTGTGTGGGGCAGGGTTTATGTGGTTGTCAGGGTCAGGTATTGTGACGGTGTGTGGGCCAGGGTTTCTGTGGCTGTGAGGGCCAGGTGTTGTGACGGTGTGTGGGGCAGGGTTTCTGTGGTTGTGAAGGTCAGGTGTTGTGACGGTGTGTGGGGCAGGGTTTCTGTGGTTGTGAGGGTCAGGTGTTGTGACGGTGTGTGGGCCAGGGTTTCTGTGGCTGTGAGGGCCAGGTGTTGTGACGGTGTGTGGACCAGGGTTTTGTGGCTGTGAGGGTCAGGTGTTGTGACGGTGTGTGGGCCAGGGTTTCTGTGACTGTGAGGGTCAGGTGTTGTGACGGTGTTTGGACCAGGTTTACTGAGGCTGTTAGGGTCAGGTGTTGTGACGGTATGTGGACCAGGGTTTCTGTGGCTGTGAGGGTCAGGTGTTGTGACGGTGTGTGGACCAGGGTTTCTGTGGCTGTGAGGGTCAGGTGTTGTGACGGTGTGTGGGCCAGGGTTTCTGTGGCTGTGAGGGTCAGGTGTTGTGACGGTGTGTGGGCCAGGGTTTCTGTGGCTGTGAGGGTCAGGTGTTGTGACGGCGTGTGGACCAGGGTTTCTGTGGCTGTGAGGGTTAGGTGTTGTGTCGGTGTGTGGGGCAGGCTTTCTGTGGCTGTGAGGGTTAGGTGTTGTGACGGTGTGTGGGGCAGGGTTTCTGTGGCTGTGAGGGTCAGGTGTTGTGACGGTGTGTGGACCAGGGTTTCTGTGTCTATGAGGGTCAGGTGTTGTGACGGTGTGTGGGCCAGAGTTTCTGTGGCTGTGAGGGTCAGGTGTTGTGACGGTGTGTGGACCAGGGTTTCTGTGTCTGTGAGGGTCAGGTGCTGTGACGGTGTGTGGACCAGAGTTTCTGTGTCTGTGAGGGTCAGGTTTTGTGACGGTGTGTGGACCAGGGTTTCTGTGGCTGTGAGGGTTAGGTGTTGTGACGGTGTGTCGGCCAGGGTTTCTGTGGCTTTGTGGGTTAGGTGTTGTGACGGTGTGTGGGGCAGGGTTTCTGTGGCTGTGAGGGTCAGGTGTTGTGACGGTGTGTGGACCAGGGTTTCTGTGGCTGTGAGGTTCAGGTGTTGTGACGGTGTGTGGGGCAGGGTTTCTGTGTCTGTGAGGGTCAGGTGTTGTGACGGTGTGTGGGCCAGGGTTTCTGTGGCTGTGAGGGTCAGGTGTTGTGACGGTGTGTGGGGCAGGGTTTCTGTGGCTGTGAGGGTCAGGTGTTGTGACGGTGTGTGGGCCAGGGTTTCTGTGGCTGTGAGGGTCAGGTGTTGTGACGGTGTGTGGGGCAGGATTTCTGTGGCTGTGAGGGTCAGGTGTTGTGACGGCGTGTGGACCAGGGTTTCTGTGACTGTGAGGGTTAGGTGTTGTGACGGTGTGTGGGCCAGTGTTTCTGTGGTTGTGAGGGTCAGGTGTTGTGACGGTGTGTGGGCCAGGGTTTCTGTGTCTGTGAGGGTTAGGTGTTGTGATGGTGTGTGTGGGCCAGGGTTTCTCTGTCTGTGAGAGTCAGGTGTTGTGACAGTGTGTGGACCAGGGTTTCTGTGGCAGTGAGTGTCAGGTGTTGTGACGGTGTGTGGACCAAGGTTTCTGTGGCTGTGACGGTCAGGTGTTGTGACGGTGTGTGGGCCAGGGTTTCTGTGGCTGTGAGGGTCAGGTGTTGTGACGGTGTGTGGACCAGGGTTTCTGTGGCTGTGAGGGTCAGGTGTTGTGACGGTGTATGGACCAGGGTTTCTGCGGCTGTGAGGGTCAGGTGTTGTGACGGTGTGTGGGCCAGGGTTTCTGTGGCTGTGAGGGTCAGGTGTTGTGACGGTGTGTGGACCAGGGTTTGCTGTGGCTGTGAGGGTCAGGTGTTGTGACGGTGTGTGAGCCAGGGTTTCTGTGGCTGTGAGGGTCAGGTGTTGTGACGGTGTGTGGACCAGGGTTTCTGGGGCTGTGAGGGTCAGTTGTTGTGACGGTGTGTGGGCCAGGGTTTCTGTGGCTGTGAAGGTCAGGTGTTGTGACGGTGTGTGGGCCAGGGTTTGCTGTGGCTGTGAGGGTCAGGTGTTGTGACGGTGTGTGGACCAGGGTTTCTGTGGCTGTGAAGGTCAGACGTTGTGACGGTGTTTGGACCAGGGTTTCTGTGGCTGTGAATGTCAGGTGTTGTGACGATGTGTGGGCAAGTGTTTCAGTGGCTGTGAGGGTCAGGTGTTGTGACGGTGTGTGGGGCAGGGTTTCTGTGACTGTGAGGGTCAGGTGTTGTGACGGTGTGTGGGGCAAGGTTTCTGTGTCTGTGAGGGTCAGGTGTTGTGACGGTGTGTGGGCCAGGGTTTCTGTGGCTGTGAGGGTCAGGTGTTGTGACGGTGTGTGGGTCAGGGTTTCTGTGGCTGTGAGGGTCAGGTGTTGTGACGGTGTGTGGACCAGGGTTTCTGTGAATGTGAGGGTGAGGTGTTGTGACGGTGTGTGGGCCAGGGTTTCTGTGGCTGTGAGGGTCAGGTGTTGTGACTGTGTGTGGGCCAGGGTTTCTGTGGCTGTGAGGGTCAGGTGTTGTGACGGTGTGTGGACCAGGGTTTCTGTGGCTGTGAGGGTCAGGTGTTGTGACGGTGTGTGGGCCAGGTTTTATGTGGCTGTGAGGGTCAGGTGTTGTGACGGTGTGTGGACCAGGGTTTCTGTGGCTGTGACGGTCTGGTGTTGTGACGGTGTGTGGACCAGGGTTTCTGTGGCTGTGAGGGTCACGTGTTGTGACGGTGTTTGGACCTGGGTTTCTGTGGCTGTGAGAGTCAGGTGTTGTGAAGGTGTGTGGGCCAGGTTTTATGTGGCTGTGAGGGTCAGGTGTTGTGACGGTGTGTGGGCCAGGGTTTCTGTGGCTGTGAGGGTCAGGTGTTGTGACGGTGTGTGGGCCAGGGTTTCTGTGGCTGTGAGGGTCAGGTGTTGTGACGGTGTGTGGACCATGGTTTCTGTGGCTGTGAGGGTCAGGTGTTGTGACGGTGTGTGGGCCAGGGTTTCTGTGGCTGTGAGGGTCAGGTGTTGTGACGGTGTGTGGACCAGGGTTTCTGTGGCTGTGAGGGTCAGGTGTTGTGACGGTGTGTGGACCAGGGTTTCTGTGAATGTGAGGGTCAGGTGTTGTGACGGTGTGTGGGCCAGGATTTCTGTGGCTGTGAGGGTCAGGTGTTGTGACTGTGTGTGGGCCAGGGTTTCTGTGGCTGTGAGGGTCAGGTGTTGTGACGGTGTGTGGACCAGGGTTTCTGTGGCTGTGAGGTTCAGGTGTTGTGACGGTGTGTGGGCCAGGTTTTATGTGGCTGTGAGGGTCAGGTGTTGTGACGGTGTGTGGACCAGGGTTTCTGTGGCTGTGACGGTCTGGTGTTGTGACGGTGTGTGGACCAGGGTTTCTGTGGCTGTGAGGGTCACGTGTTGTGACGCTGTTTGGACCTGGGTTTCTGTGGCTGTGAGAGTCAGGTGTTGTGAAGGTGTGTGGGCCAGGTTTTATGTGGCTGTGAGGGTCAGGTGTTGTGACGGTGTGTGGGCCAGGGTTTCTGTGGCTGTGAGGGTCAGGTGTTGTGACGGAGTGTGGACCAGGGTTTCAGTGGCTGTGACGGTCAGGTGTTGTGACGGTGTGTGGACCAGGGTTTCAGTGGCTGTGAGGGTCAGGTGTTGTGACCGTGTGTGGGCCAGGGTTTCTGTGGCTGTGAGGGTCAGGTGTTGTGACCGTGTGTGGGCCAGGGTTTCTGTGGCTGTGAGGGTCAGGTGTTGTGTCCGTGTGTGGGCCAGGGTTTCTGTGGCTGTGAGGGTCAGGTGTTGTGACGGTGTGTGGACCAGGGTTTCTGTTGCTGTGAGGGTCAGGTGTTGTGACGGTGTGTGGACCAGGGTTTCTGTGGCTGTGAGTGTCAGGTGTTGTGACGGTGTGTGGGCCAGGGTTTCTGTGGCTGTGAGGGTCAGGTGTTGTGACGGTGTGTGGGCCAGGGTTTCTGTGGCTGTGAGGGTCAGGTGTTGTGACGGCGTGTGGACCAGGGTTTCTGTGGCTGTGAGGGTTAGGTGTTGTGTCGGTGTGTGGGGCAGGGTTTCTGTGGCTGTGAGGGTTAGGTGTTGTGACGGTGTGTGGGGCAGGGTTTCTGTGGCTGTGAGGGTCTGGTGTTGTGACGGTGTGTGGACCAGGGTTTCTGTGTCTATGAGGGTCAGGTGTTGTGACGGTGTGTGGGCCAGAGTTTCTGTGGCTGTGAGGGTCAGGTGTTGTGACGGTGTGTGGACCAGGGTTTCTGTGTCTGTGAGGGTCAGGTGCTGTGACGGTGTGTGGACCAGAGTTTCTGTGTCTGTGAGGATCAGGTTTTGTGACGGTGTGTGGACCAGGGTTTCTGTGGCTGTGAGGGTTAGGTGTTGTGACGGTGTGTGGGCCAGGGTTTCTGTGGCTTTGTGGGTTAGGTGTTGTGACGGTGTGTGGGGCAGGGTTTCTGTGGCTGTGAGGGTCAGGTGTTGTGACGGTGTGTGGACCAGGGTTTCTGTGGCTGTGAGGGTCAGGTGTTGTGACGGCGTGTGGACCAGGGTTTCTGTGGCTGTGAAGGTCAGGTGTTGTGACGGTGTGTGGGCCAGGGTTTGCTGTGGCTGTGAGGGTCAGGTGTTGTGACGGTGTGTGGACCAGGGTTTCTGTGGCTGTGAAGGTCAGACGTTGTGACGGTGTTTGGACCAGGGTTTCTGTGGCTGTGAATGTCAGGTGTTGTGACGATGTGTGGGCAAGTGTTTCAGTGGCTGTGAGGGTCAGGTGTTGTGACGGTGTGTGGGGCAGGGTTTCTGTGACTGTGAGGGTCAGGTGTTGTGACGGTGTGTGGGGCAAGGTTTCTGTGTCTGTGAGGGTCAGGTGTTGTGACGGTGTGTGGGCCAGGGTTTCTGTGGCTGTGAGGGTCAGGTGTTGTGACGGTGTGTGGGTCAGGGTTTCTGTGGCTGTGAGGGTCAGGTGTTGTGACGGTGTGTGGACCAGGGTTTCTGTGAATGTGAGGGTCAGGTGTTGTGACGGTGTGTGGGCCAGGGTTTCTGTGGCTGTGAGGGTCAGGTGTTGTGACTGTGTGTGGGCCAGGGTTTCTGTGGCTGTGAGGGTCAGGTGTTGTGACGGTGTGTGGACCAGGTTTTATGTGGCTGTGAGGGTCAGGTGTTGTGACGGTGTGTGGACCAGGGTTTCTGTGGCTGTGACGGTCTGGTGTTGTGACGGTGTGTGGGCCAGGGTTTGCTGTGGCTGTGAGGGTCAGGTGTTGTGACGGTGTGTGGACCAGGGTTTCTGTGGCTGTGAAGGTCAGACGTTGTGACGGTGTTTGGACCAGGGTTTCTGTGGCTGTGAATGTCAGGTGTTGTGACGATGTGTGGGCAAGTGTTTCAGTGGCTGTGAGGGTCAGGTGTTGTGACGGTGTGTGGGGCAGGGTTTCTGTGACTGTGAGGGTCAGGTGTTGTGACGGTGTGTGGGGCAAGGTTTCTGTGTCTGTGAGGGTCAGGTGTTGTGACGGTGTGTGGGCCAGGGTTTCTGTGGCTGTGAGGGTCAGGTGTTGTGACGGTGTGTGGGTCAGGGTTTCTGTGGCTGTGAGGGTCAGGTGTTGTGACGGTGTGTGGACCAGGGTTTCTGTGAATGTGAGGGTCAGGTGTTGTGACGGTGTGTGGGCCAGGGTTTCTGTGGCTGTGAGGGTCAGGTGTTGTGACTGTGTGTGGGCCAGGGTTTCTGTGGCTGTGAGGGTCAGGTGTTGTGACGGTGTGTGGGCCAGGTTTTATGTGGCTGTGAGGGTCAGGTGTTGTGACGGTGTGTGGACCAGGGTTTCTGTGGCTGTGACGGTCTGGTGTTGTGACGGTGTGTGGACCAGGGTTTCTGTGGCTGTGAGGGTCACGTGTTGTGACGGTGTTTGGACCTGGGTTTCTGTGGCTGTGAGAGTCAGGTGTTGTGAAGGTGTGTGGGCCAGGTTTTATGTGGCTGTGAGGGTCAGGTGTTGTGACGGTGTGTGGGCCAGGGTTTCTGTGGCTGTGAGGGTCAGGTGTTGTGACGGTGTGTGGGCCAGGGTTTCTGTGGCTGTGAGGGTCAGGTGTTGTGACGGTGTGTGGACCATGGTTTCTGTGGCTGTGAGGGTCAGGTGTTGTGACGGTGTGTGGGCCAGGGTTTCTGTGGCTGTGAGGGTCAGGTGTTGTGACGGTGTGTGGACCAGGGTTTCTGTGGCTGTGAGGGTCAGGTGTTGTGACCGTGTGTGGGCCAGGGTTTCTGTGGCTGTGAGGGTCAGGTGTTGTGTCCGTGTGTGGGCCAGGGTTTCTGTGGCTGTGAGGGTCAGGTGTTGTGACGGTGTGTGGACCAGGGTTTCTGTTGCTGTGAGGGTCAGGTGTTGTGACGGTGTGTGGACCAGGGTTTCTGTGGCTGTGAGTGTCAGGTGTTGTGACGGTGTGTGGGCCAGGGTTTCTGTGGCTGTGAGGGTCAGGTGTTGTGACGGTGTGTGGGCCAGGGTTTCTGTGGCTGTGAGGGTCAGGTGTTGTGACGGCGTGTGGACCAGGGTTTCTGTGGCTGTGAGGGTTAGGTGTTGTGTCGGTGTGTGGGGCAGGGTTTCTGTGGCTGTGAGGGTTAGGTGTTGTGACGGTGTGTGGGGCAGGGTTTCTGTGGCTGTGAGGGTCTGGTGTTGTGACGGTGTGTGGACCAGGGTTTCTGTGTCTATGAGGGTCAGGTGTTGTGACGGTGTGTGGGCCAGAGTTTCTGTGGCTGTGAGGGTCAGGTGTTGTGACGGTGTGTGGACCAGGGTTTCTGTGTCTGTGAGGGTCAGGTGCTGTGACGGTGTGTGGACCAGAGTTTCTGTGTCTGTGAGGATCAGGTTTTGTGACGGTGTGTGGACCAGGGTTTCTGTGGCTGTGAGGGTTAGGTGTTGTGACGGTGTGTGGGCCAGGGTTTCTGTGGCTTTGTGGGTTAGGTGTTGTGACGGTGTGTGGGGCAGGGTTTCTGTGGCTGTGAGGGTCAGGTGTTGTGACGGTGTGTGGACCAGGGTTTCTGTGGCTGTGAGGGTCAGGTGTTGTGACGGCGTGTGGACCAGGGTTTCTGTGGCTGTGAAGGTCAGGTGTTGTGACGGTGTGTGGGCCAGGGTTTGCTGTGGCTGTGAGGGTCAGGTGTTGTGACGGTGTGTGGACCAGGGTTTCTGTGGCTGTGAAGGTCAGACGTTGTGACGGTGTTTGGACCAGGGTTTCTGTGGCTGTGAATGTCAGGTGTTGTGACGATGTGTGGGCAAGTGTTTCAGTGGCTGTGAGGGTCAGGTGTTGTGACGGTGTGTGGGGCAGGGTTTCTGTGACTGTGAGGGTCAGGTGTTGTGACGGTGTGTGGGGCAAGGTTTCTGTGTCTGTGAGGGTCAGGTGTTGTGACGGTGTGTGGGCCAGGGTTTCTGTGGCTGTGAGGGTCAGGTGTTGTGACGGTGTGTGGGTCAGGGTTTCTGTGGCTGTGAGGGTCAGGTGTTGTGACGGTGTGTGGACCAGGGTTTCTGTGAATGTGAGGGTCAGGTGTTGTGACGGTGTGTGGGCCAGGGTTTCTGTGGCTGTGAGGGTCAGGTGTTGTGACTGTGTGTGGGCCAGGGTTTCTGTGGCTGTGAGGGTCAGGTGTTGTGACGGTGTGTGGACCAGGTTTTATGTGGCTGTGAGGGTCAGGTGTTGTGACGGTGTGTGGACCAGGGTTTCTGTGGCTGTGACGGTCTGGTGTTGTGACGGTGTGTGGGCCAGGGTTTGCTGTGGCTGTGAGGGTCAGGTGTTGTGACGGTGTGTGGACCAGGGTTTCTGTGGCTGTGAAGGTCAGACGTTGTGACGGTGTTTGGACCAGGGTTTCTGTGGCTGTGAATGTCAGGTGTTGTGACGATGTGTGGGCAAGTGTTTCAGTGGCTGTGAGGGTCAGGTGTTGTGACGGTGTGTGGGGCAGGGTTTCTGTGACTGTGAGGGTCAGGTGTTGTGACGGTGTGTGGGGCAAGGTTTCTGTGTCTGTGAGGGTCAGGTGTTGTGACGGTGTGTGGGCCAGGGTTTCTGTGGCTGTGAGGGTCAGGTGTTGTGACGGTGTGTGGGTCAGGGTTTCTGTGGCTGTGAGGGTCAGGTGTTGTGACGGTGTGTGGACCAGGGTTTCTGTGAATGTGAGGGTCAGGTGTTGTGACGGTGTGTGGGCCAGGGTTTCTGTGGCTGTGAGGGTCAGGTGTTGTGACTGTGTGTGGGCCAGGGTTTCTGTGGCTGTGAGGGTCAGGTGTTGTGACGGTGTGTGGGCCAGGTTTTATGTGGCTGTGAGGGTCAGGTGTTGTGACGGTGTGTGGACCAGGGTTTCTGTGGCTGTGACGGTCTGGTGTTGTGACGGTGTGTGGACCAGGGTTTCTGTGGCTGTGAGGGTCACGTGTTGTGACGGTGTTTGGACCTGGGTTTCTGTGGCTGTGAGAGTCAGGTGTTGTGAAGGTGTGTGGGCCAGGTTTTATGTGGCTGTGAGGGTCAGGTGTTGTGACGGTGTGTGGGCCAGGGTTTCTGTGGCTGTGAGGGTCAGGTGTTGTGACGGTGTGTGGGCCAGGGTTTCTGTGGCTGTGAGGGTCAGGTGTTGTGACGGTGTGTGGACCATGGTTTCTGTGGCTGTGAGGGTCAGGTGTTGTGACGGTGTGTGGGCCAGGGTTTCTGTGGCTGTGAGGGTCAGGTGTTGTGACGGTGTGTGGACCAGGGTTTCTGTGGCTGTGAGGGTCAGGTGTTGTGACGGTGTGTGGACCAGGGTTTCTGTGAATGTGAGGGTCAGGTGTTGTGACGGTGTGTGGGCCAGGATTTCTGTGGCTGTGAGGGTCAGGTGTTGTGACTGTGTGTGGGCCAGGGTTTCTGTGGCTGTGAGGGTCAGGTGTTGTGACGGTGTGTGGACCAGGGTTTCTGTGGCTGTGAGGGTCAGGTGTTGTGACGGTGTGTGGGCCAGGTTTTATGTGGCTGTGAGGGTCAGGTGTTGTGACGGTGTGTGGACCAGGGTTTCTGTGGCTGTGACGGTCTGGTGTTGTGACGGTGTGTGGACCAGGGTTTCTGTGGCTGTGAGGGTCACGTGTTGTGACGCTGTTTGGACCTGGGTTTCTGTGGCTGTGAGAGTCAGGTGTTGTGAAGGTGTGTGGGCCAGGTTTTATGTGGCTGTGAGGGTCAGGTGTTGTGACGGTGTGTGGGCCAGGGTTTCTGTGGCTGTGAGGGTCAGGTGTTGTGACGGAGTGTGGACCAGGGTTTCAGTGGCTGTGACGGTCAGGTGTTGTGACGGTGTGTGGACCAGGGTTTCAGTGGCTGTGAGGGTCAGGTGTTGTGACCGTGTGTGGGCCAGGGTTTCTGTGGCTGTGAGGGTCAGGTGTTGTGACCGTGTGTGGGCCAGGGTTTCTGTGGCTGTGAGGGTCAGGTGTTGTGTCCGTGTGTGGGCCAGGGTTTCTGTGGCTGTGAGGGTCAGGTGTTGTGACGGTGTGTGGACCAGGGTTTCTGTTGCTGTGAGGGTCAGGTGTTGTGACGGTGTGTGGACCAGGGTTTCTGTGGCTGTGAGTGTCAGGTGTTGTGACGGTGTGTGGGCCAGGGTTTCTGTGGCTGTGAGGGTCAGGTGTTGTGACGGTGTGTGGGCCAGGGTTTCTGTGGCTGTGAGGGTCAGGTGTTGTGACGGCGTGTGGACCAGGGTTTCTGTGGCTGTGAGGGTTAGGTGTTGTGTCGGTGTGTGGGGCAGGGTTTCTGTGGCTGTGAGGGTTAGGTGTTGTGACGGTGTGTGGGGCAGGGTTTCTGTGGCTGTGAGGGTCTGGTGTTGTGACGGTGTGTGGACCAGGGTTTCTGTGTCTATGAGGGTCAGGTGTTGTGACGGTGTGTGGGCCAGAGTTTCTGTGGCTGTGAGGGTCAGGTGTTGTGACGGTGTGTGGACCAGGGTTTCTGTGTCTGTGAGGGTCAGGTGCTGTGACGGTGTGTGGACCAGAGTTTCTGTGTCTGTGAGGATCAGGTTTTGTGACGGTGTGTGGACCAGGGTTTCTGTGGCTGTGAGGGTTAGGTGTTGTGACGGTGTGTGGGCCAGGGTTTCTGTGGCTTTGTGGGTTAGGTGTTGTGACGGTGTGTGGGGCAGGGTTTCTGTGGCTGTGAGGGTCAGGTGTTGTGACGGTGTGTGGACCAGGGTTTCTGTGGCTGTGAGGGTCAGGTGTTGTGACGGCGTGTGGACCAGGGTTTCTGTGACTGTGAGGGTCAGGTGTTATGACGGTGTGTGGATCAGAGTTTCTATGGCAGTGAGGGTCAGGTGTTGTGACGGTGTGTGGATCAGAGTTTCTATGGCAGTGAGGGTCAGGTGTTGTGACGGTGTGTGGACCAGGGTTTCTGTTGCTGTGAGGGTCAGGTGTTGTGACGGTGTGTGGACCAGGGTTTCTGTGGCTGTGAGGGCCAGGTGTTGTGACGGTGTGTGGGCCAGGGTTTCTGTGGTTGTGAGGGTCAGGTGTTCTGACGGTGTGTGGGCCAGGGTTTCTGTGTCTGTGAGGGTAAGGTGTTGTGATGGTGTGTGTGGGCCAGGGTTTCTCTGTATGTGAGAGTCAGGTGTTGTGACAGTGTGTGGACCAGGGTTTCTGTGGCAGTGAGTGTCAGGTGTTGTGACGGTGTGTGGACCAAGGTTTCTGTGGCTGTGACGGTCAGGTGTTGTGACGGTGTGTGGGCCAGGGTTTCTGTGGCTGTGAGGGTCAGGTGTTGTGACGGTGTGTGGACCAGGGTTTCTGTGGCTGTGAGGGTCAGGTGTTGTGACGGTGTGTGGACCAGGGTTTGCTGTGGCTGTGAGGGTCAGGTGTTGTGACGGTGTGTGGGCCAGGGTTTCTGTGACTGTGAGGGTCAGGTGTTGTGACGGTGTTTGGACCAGGTTTACTGAGGCTGTTAGGGTCAGGTGTTGTGACGGTATGTGGACCAGGGTTTCTGTGGCTGTGAGGGTCAGGTGTTGTGACGGTGTGTGGACCAGGGTTTCTGTGGCTGTGAGGGTCAGGTGTTGTGACGGTGTGTGGGCCAGGGTTTCTGTGGCTGTGAGGGTCAGGTGTTGTGACGGTGTGTGGGCCAGGGTTTCTGTGGCTGTGAGGGTCAGGTGTTGTGACGGCGTGTGGACCAGGGTTTCTGTGGCTGTGAGGGTTAGGTGTTGTGTCGGTGTGTGGGGCAGGCTTTCTGTGGCTGTGAGGGTTAGGTGTTGTGACGGTGTGTGGGGCAGGGTTTCTGTGGCTGTGAGGGTCAGGTGTTGTGACGGTGTGTGGACCAGGGTTTCTGTGTCTATGAGGGTCAGGTGTTGTGACGGTGTGTGGGCCAGAGTTTCTGTGGCTGTGAGGGTCAGGTGTTGTGACGGTGTGTGGACCAGGGTTTCTGTGTCTGTGAGGGTCAGGTGCTGTGACGGTGTGTGGACCAGAGTTTCTGTGTCTGTGAGGGTCAGGTTTTGTGACGGTGTGTGGACCAGGGTTTCTGTGGCTGTGAGGGTTAGGTGTTGTGACGGTGTGTCGGCCAGGGTTTCTGTGGCTTTGTGGGTTAGGTGTTGTGACGGTGTGTGGGGCAGGGTTTCTGTGGCTGTGAGGGTCAGGTGTTGTGACGGTGTGTGGACCAGGGTTTCTGTGGCTGTGAGGTTCAGGTGTTGTGACGGTGTGTGGGGCAGGGTTTCTGTGTCTGTGAGGGTCAGGTGTTGTGACGGTGTGTGGGCCAGGGTTTCTGTGGCTGTGAGGGTCAGGTGTTGTGACGGTGTGTGGGGCAGGGTTTCTGTGGCTGTGAGGGTCAGGTGTTGTGACGGTGTGTGGGCCAGGGTTTCTGTGGCTGTGAGGGTCAGGTGTTGTGACGGTGTGTGGGGCAGGGTTTCTGTGGCTGTGAGGGTCAGGTGTTGTGACGGCGTGTGGACCAGGGTTTCTGTGACTGTGAGGGTTAGGTGTTGTGACGGTGTGTGGGCCAGTGTTTCTGTGGTTGTGAGGGTCAGGTGTTGTGACGGTGTGTGGGCCAGGGTTTCTGTGTCTGTGAGGGTTAGGTGTTGTGATGGTGTGTGTGGGCCAGGGTTTCTCTGTCTGTGAGAGTCAGGTGTTGTGACAGTGTGTGGACCAGGGTTTCTGTGGCAGTGAGTGTCAGGTGTTGTGACGGTGTGTGGACCAAGGTTTCTGTGGCTGTGACGGTCAGGTGTTGTGACGGTGTGTGGGCCAGGGTTTCTGTGGCTGTGAGGGTCAGGTGTTGTGACGGTGTGTGGACCAGGGTTTCTGTGGCTGTGAGGGTCAGGTGTTGTGACGGTGTATGGACCAGGGTTTCTGCGGCTGTGAGGGTCAGGTGTTGTGACGGTGTGTGGGCCAGGGTTTCTGTGGCTGTGAGGGTCAGGTGTTGTGACGGTGTGTGGACCAGGGTTTGCTGTGGCTGTGAGGGTCAGGTGTTGTGACGGTGTGTGAGCCAGGGTTTCTGTGGCTGTGAGGGTCAGGTGTTGTGACGGTGTGTGGACCAGGGTTTCTGGGGCTGTGAGGGTCAGTTGTTGTGACGGTGTGTGGGCCAGGGTTTCTGTGGCTGTGAAGGTCAGGTGTTGTGACGGTGTGTGGGCCAGGGTTTGCTGTGGCTGTGAGGGTCAGGTGTTGTGACGGTGTGTGGACCAGGGTTTCTGTGGCTGTGAAGGTCAGACGTTGTGACGGTGTTTGGACCAGGGTTTCTGTGGCTGTGAATGTCAGGTGTTGTGACGATGTGTGGGCAAGTGTTTCAGTGGCTGTGAGGGTCAGGTGTTGTGACGGTGTGTGGGGCAGGGTTTCTGTGACTGTGAGGGTCAGGTGTTGTGACGGTGTGTGGGGCAAGGTTTCTGTGTCTGTGAGGGTCAGGTGTTGTGACGGTGTGTGGGCCAGGGTTTCTGTGGCTGTGAGGGTCAGGTGTTGTGACGGTGTGTGGGTCAGGGTTTCTGTGGCTGTGAGGGTCCGGTGTTGTGACGGTGTGTGGACCAGGGTTTCTGTGAATGTGAGGGTGAGGTGTTGTGACGGTGTGTGGGCCAGGGTTTCTGTGGCTGTGAGGGTCAGGTGTTGTGACTGTGTGTGGGCCAGGGTTTCTGTGGCTGTGAGGGTCAGGTGTTGTGACGGTGTGTGGACCAGGGTTTCTGTGGCTGTGAGGGTCAGGTGTTGTGACGGTGTGTGGGCCAGGTTTTATGTGGCTGTGAGGGTCAGGTGTTGTGACGGTGTGTGGACCAGGGTTTCTGTGGCTGTGACGGTCTGGTGTTGTGACGGTGTGTGGACCAGGGTTTCTGTGGCTGTGAGGGTCACGTGTTGTGACGGTGTTTGGACCTGGGTTTCTGTGGCTGTGAGAGTCAGGTGTTGTGAAGGTGTGTGGGCCAGGTTTTATGTGGCTGTGAGGGTCAGGTGTTGTGACGGTGTGTGGGCCAGGGTTTCTGTGGCTGTGAGGGTCAGGTGTTGTGACGGTGTGTGGGCCAGGGTTTCTGTGGCTGTGAGGGTCAGGTGTTGTGACGGTGTGTGGACCATGGTTTCTGTGGCTGTGAGGGTCAGGTGTTGTGACGGTGTGTGGGCCAGGGTTTCTGTGGCTGTGAGGGTCAGGTGTTGTGACGGTGTGTGGACCAGGGTTTCTGTGGCTGTGAGGGTCAGGTGTTGTGACGGTGTGTGGACCAGGGTTTCTGCTAATGTGAGGGTCAGGTGTTGTGACGGTGTGTGGGCCAGGATTTCTGTGGCTGTGAGGGTCAGGTGTTGTGACTGTGTGTGGGCCAGAGTTTCTGTGGCTGTGAGGGTCAGGTGTTGTGACGGTGTGTGGACCAGGGTTTCTGTGTCTGTGAGGGTCAGGTGCTGTGACGGTGTGTGGACCAGAGTTTCTGTGTCTGTGAGGATCAGGTTTTGTGACGGTGTGTGGACCAGGGTTTCTGTGGCTGTGAGGGTTAGGTGTTGTGACGGTGTGTGGGCCAGGGTTTCTGTGGCTTTGTGGGTTAGGTGTTGTGACGGTGTGTGGGGCAGGGTTTCTGTGGCTGTGAGGGTCAGGTGTTGTGACGGTGTGTGGACCAGGGTTTCTGTGGCTGTGAGGGTCAGGTGTTGTGACGGCGTGTGGACCAGGGTTTCTGTGACTGTGAGGGTCAGGTGTTATGACGGTGTGTGGATCAGAGTTTCTATGGCAGTGAGGGTCAGGTGTTGTGACGGTGTGTGGATCAGAGTTTCTATGGCAGTGAGGGTCAGGTGTTGTGACGGTGTGTGGACCAGGGTTTCTGTTGCTGTGAGGGTCAGGTGTTGTGACGGTGTGTGGACCAGGGTTTCTGTGGCTGTGAGGGCCAGGTGTTGTGACGGTGTGTGGGCCAGGGTTTCTGTGGTTGTGAGGGTCAGGTGTTCTGACGGTGTGTGGGCCAGGGTTTCTGTGTCTGTGAGGGTAAGGTGTTGTGATGGTGTGTGTGGGCCAGGGTTTCTCTGTATGTGAGAGTCAGGTGTTGTGACAGTGTGTGGACCAGGGTTTCTGTGGCAGTGAGTGTCAGGTGTTGTGACGGTGTGTGGACCAAGGTTTCTGTGGCTGTGACGGTCAGGTGTTGTGACGGTGTGTGGGCCAGGGTTTCTGTGGCTGTGAGGGTCAGGTGTTGTGACGGTGTGTGGACCAGGGTTTCTGTGGCTGTGAGGGTCAGGTGTTGTGACGGTGTGTGGACCAGGGTTTGCTGTGGCTGTGAGGGTCAGGTGTTGTGACGGTGTGTGGGCCAGGGTTTCTGTGACTGTGAGGGTCAGGTGTTGTGACGGTGTTTGGACCAGGTTTACTGAGGCTGTTAGGGTCAGGTGTTGTGACGGTATGTGGACCAGGGTTTCTGTGGCTGTGAGGGTCAGGTGTTGTGACGGTGTGTGGACCAGGGTTTCTGTGGCTGTGAGGGTCAGGTGTTGTGACGGTGTGTGGGCCAGGGTTTCTGTGGCTGTGAGGGTCAGGTGTTGTGACGGTGTGTGGGCCAGGGTTTCTGTGGCTGTGAGGGTCAGGTGTTGTGACGGCGTGTGGACCAGGGTTTCTGTGGCTGTGAGGGTTAGGTGTTGTGTCGGTGTGTGGGGCAGGCTTTCTGTGGCTGTGAGGGTTAGGTGTTGTGACGGTGTGTGGGGCAGGGTTTCTGTGGCTGTGAGGGTCAGGTGTTGTGACGGTGTGTGGACCAGGGTTTCTGTGTCTATGAGGGTCAGGTGTTGTGACGGTGTGTGGGCCAGAGTTTCTGTGGCTGTGAGGGTCAGGTGTTGTGACGGTGTGTGGACCAGGGTTTCTGTGTCTGTGAGGGTCAGGTGCTGTGACGGTGTGTGGACCAGAGTTTCTGTGTCTGTGAGGGTCAGGTTTTGTGACGGTGTGTGGACCAGGGTTTCTGTGGCTGTGAGGGTTAGGTGTTGTGACGGTGTGTCGGCCAGGGTTTCTGTGGCTTTGTGGGTTAGGTGTTGTGACGGTGTGTGGGGCAGGGTTTCTGTGGCTAGGTGTTGTGACGGTGTGTGGACCAGGGTTTCTGTGGCTGTGAGGTTCAGGTGTTGTGACGGTGTGTGGGGCAGGGTTTCTGTGTCTGTGAGGGTCAGGTGTTGTGACGGTGTGTGGGCCAGGGTTTCTGTGGCTGTGAGGGTCAGGTGTTGTGACGGTGTGTGGGGCAGGGTTTCTGTGGCTGTGAGGGTCAGGTGTTGTGACGGTGTGTGGGCCAGGGTTTCTGTGGCTGTGAGGGTCAGGTGTTGTGACGGTGTGTGGGGCAGGGTTTCTGTGGCTGTGAGGGTCAGGTGTTGTGACGGCGTGTGGACCAGGGTTTCTGTGGCTGTGAGGGTTAGGTGTTGTGACGGTGTGTCGGCCAGGGTTTCTGTGGCTTTGTGGGTTAGGTGTTGTGACGGTGTGTGGGGCAGGGTTTCTGTGGCTGTGAGGGTCAGGTGTTGTGACGGTGTGTGGACCAGGGTTTCTGTGGCTGTGAGGTTCAGGTGTTGTGACGGTGTGTGGGGCAGGGTTTCTGTGTCTGTGAGGGTTAGGTGTTGTGATGGTGTGTGTGGGCCAGGGTTTCTCTGTCTGTGAGAGTCAGGTGTTGTGACAGTGTGTGGACCAGGGTTTCTGTGGCAGTGAGTGTCAGGTGTTGTGACGGTGTGTGGACCAAGGTTTCTGTGGCTGTGACGGTCAGGTGTTGTGACGGTGTGTGGGCCAGGGTTTCTGTGGCTGTGAGGGTCAGGTGTTGTGACGGTGTGTGGACCAGGGTTTCTGTGGCTGTGAGGGTCAGGTGTTGTGACGGTGTATGGACCAGGGTTTCTGCGGCTGTGAGGGTCAGGTGTTGTGACGGTGTGTGGGCCAGGGTTTCTGTGGCTGTGAGGGTCAGGTGTTGTGACGGTGTGTGGACCAGGGTTTGCTGTGGCTGTGAGGGTCAGGTGTTGTGACGGTGTGTGAGCCAGGGTTTCTGTGGCTGTGAGGGTCAGGTGTTGTGACGGTGTGTGGACCAGGGTTTCTGGGGCTGTGAGGGTCAGTTGTTGTGACGGTGTGTGGGCCAGGGTTTCTGTGGCTGTGAAGGTCAGGTGTTGTGACGGTGTGTGGGCCAGGGTTTGCTGTGGCTGTGAGGGTCAGGTGTTGTGACGGTGAGTGGACCAGGGTTTCTGTGGCTGTGAAGGTCAGACGTTGTGACGGTGTTTGGACCAGGGTTTCTGTGGCTGTGAATGTCAGGTGTTGTGACGATGTGTGGGCAAGTGTTTCAGTGGCTGTGAGGGTCAGGTGTTGTGACGGTGTGTGGGGCAGGGTTTCTGTGACTGTGAGGGTCAGGTGTTGTGACGGTGTGTGGGGCAAGGTTTCTGTGTCTGTGAGGGTCAGGTGTTGTGACGGTGTGTGGGCCAGGGTTTCTGTGGCTGTGAGGGTCAGGTGTTGTGACGGTGTGTGGGTCAGGGTTTCTGTGGCTGTGAGGGTCCGGTGTTGTGACGGTGTGTGGACCAGGGTTTCTGTGAATGTGAGGGTGAGGTGTTGTGACGGTGTGTGGGCCAGGGTTTCTGTGGCTGTGAGGGTCAGGTGTTGTGACTGTGTGTGGGCCAGGGTTTCTGTGGCTGTGAGGGTCAGGTGTTGTGACGGTGTGTGGACCAGGGTTTCTGTGGCTGTGAGGGTCAGGTGTTGTGACGGTGTGTGGGCCAGGTTTTATGTGGCTGTGAGGGTCAGGTGTTGTGACGGTGTGTGGACCAGGGTTTCTGTGGCTGTGACGGTCTGGTGTTGTGACGGTGTGTGGACCAGGGTTTCTGTGGCTGTGAGGGTCACGTGTTGTGACGGTGTTTGGACCTGGGTTTCTGTGGCTGTGAGAGTCAGGTGTTGTGAAGGTGTGTGGGCCAGGTTTTATGTGGCTGTGAGGGTCAGGTGTTGTGACGGTGTGTGGGCCAGGGTTTCTGTGGCTGTGAGGGTCAGGTGTTGTGACGGTGTGTGGGCCAGGGTTTCTGTGGCTGTGAGGGTCAGGTGTTGTGACGGTGTGTGGAACATGGTTTCTGTGGCTGTGAGGGTCAGGTGTTGTGACGGTGTGTGGGCCAGGGTTTCTGTGGCTGTGAGGGTCAGGTGTTGTGACGGTGTGTGGACCAGGGTTTCTGTGGCTGTGAGGGTCAGGTGTTGTGACGGTGTGTGGACCAGGGTTTCTGTGAATGTGAGGGTCAGGTGTTGTGACGGTGTGTGGGCCAGGATTTCTGTGGCTGTGAGGGTCAGGTGTTGTGACTGTGTGTGGGCCAGAGTTTCTGTGGCTGTGAGGGTCAGGTGTTGTGACGGTGTGTGGACCAGGGTTTCTGTGTCTGTGAGGGTCAGGTGCTGTGACGGTGTGTGGACCAGAGTTTCTGTGTCTGTGAGGATCAGGTTTTGTGACGGTGTGTGGACCAGGGTTTCTGTGGCTGTGAGGGTTAGGTGTTGTGACGGTGTGTGGGCCAGGGTTTCTGTGGCTTTGTGGGTTAGGTGTTGTGACGGTGTGTGGGGCAGGGTTTCTGTGGCTGTGAGGGTCAGGTGTTGTGACGGTGTGTGGACCAGGGTTTCTGTGGCTGTGAGGGTCAGGTGTTGTGACGGCGTGTGGACCAGGGTTTCTGTGACTGTGAGGGTCAGGTGTTATGACGGTGTGTGGATCAGAGTTTCTATGGCAGTGAGGGTCAGGTGTTGTGACGGTGTGTGGATCAGAGTTTCTATGGCAGTGAGGGTCAGGTGTTGTGACGGTGTGTGGACCAGGGTTTCTGTTGCTGTGAGGGTCAGGTGTTGTGACGGTGTGTGGACCAGGGTTTCTGTGGCTGTGAGGGCCAGGTGTTGTGACGGTGTGTGGGCCAGGGTTTCTGTGGTTGTGAGGGTCAGGTGTTCTGACGGTGTGTGGGCCAGGGTTTCTGTGTCTGTGAGGGTAAGGTGTTGTGATGGTGTGTGTGGGCCAGGGTTTCTCTGTATGTGAGAGTCAGGTGTTGTGACAGTGTGTGGACCAGGGTTTCTGTGGCAGTGAGTGTCAGGTGTTGTGACGGTGTGTGGACCAAGGTTTCTGTGGCTGTGACGGTCAGGTGTTGTGACGGTGTGTGGGCCAGGGTTTCTGTGGCTGTGAGGGTCAGGTGTTGTGACGGTGTGTGGACCAGGGTTTCTGTGGCTGTGAGGGTCAGGTGTTGTGACGGTGTGTGGACCAGGGTTTGCTGTGGCTGTGAGGGTCAGGTGTTGTGACGGTGTGTGGGCCAGGGTTTCTGTGACTGTGAGGGTCAGGTGTTGTGACGGTGTTTGGACCAGGTTTACTGAGGCTGTTAGGGTCAGGTGTTGTGACGGTATGTGGACCAGGGTTTCTGTGGCTGTGAGGGTCAGGTGTTGTGACGGTGTGTGGACCAGGGTTTCTGTGGCTGTGAGGGTCAGGTGTTGTGACGGTGTGTGGGCCAGGGTTTCTGTGGCTGTGAGGGTCAGGTGTTGTGACGGTGTGTGGGCCAGGGTTTCTGTGGCTGTGAGGGTCAGGTGTTGTGACGGCGTGTGGACCAGGGTTTCTGTGGCTGTGAGGGTTAGGTGTTGTGTCGGTGTGTGGGGCAGGCTTTCTGTGGCTGTGAGGGTTAGGTGTTGTGACGGTGTGTGGGGCAGGGTTTCTGTGGCTGTGAGGGTCAGGTGTTGTGACGGTGTGTGGACCAGGGTTTCTGTGTCTATGAGGGTCAGGTGTTGTGACGGTGTGTGGGCCAGAGTTTCTGTGGCTGTGAGGGTCAGGTGTTGTGACGGTGTGTGGACCAGGGTTTCTGTGTCTGTGAGGGTCAGGTGCTGTGACGGTGTGTGGACCAGAGTTTCTGTGTCTGTGAGGGTCAGGTTTTGTGACGGTGTGTGGACCAGGGTTTCTGTGGCTGTGAGGGTTAGGTGTTGTGACGGTGTGTCGGCCAGGGTTTCTGTGGCTTTGTGGGTTAGGTGTTGTGACGGTGTGTGGGGCAGGGTTTCTGTGGCTGTGAGGGTCAGGTGTTGTGACGGTGTGTGGACCAGGGTTTCTGTGGCTGTGAGGTTCAGGTGTTGTGACGGTGTGTGGGGCAGGGTTTCTGTGTCTGTGAGGGTCAGGTGTTGTGACGGTGTGTGGGCCAGGGTTTCTGTGGCTGTGAGGGTCAGGTGTTGTGACGGTGTGTGGGGCAGGGTTTCTGTGGCTGTGAGGGTCAGGTGTTGTGACGGTGTGTGGGCCAGGGTTTCTGTGGCTGTGAGGGTCAGGTGTTGTGACGGTGTGTGGGGCAGGGTTTCTGTGGCTGTGAGGGTCAGGTGTTGTGACGGCGTGTGGACCAGGGTTTCTGTGACTGTGAGGGTTAGGTGTTGTGACGGTGTGTGGGCCAGTGTTTCTGTGGTTGTGAGGGTCAGGTGTTGTGACGGTGTGTGGGCCAGGGTTTCTGTGTCTGTGAGGGTTAGGTGTTGTGATGGTGTGTGTGGGCCAGGGTTTCTCTGTCTGTGAGAGTCAGGTGTTGTGACAGTGTGTGGACCAGGGTTTCTGTGGCAGTGAGTGTCAGGTGTTGTGACGGTGTGTGGACCAAGGTTTCTGTGGCTGTGACGGTCAGGTGTTGTGACGGTGTGTGGGCCAGGGTTTCTGTGGCTGTGAGGGTCAGGTGTTGTGACGGTGTGTGGACCAGGGTTTCTGTGGCTGTGAGGGTCAGGTGTTGTGACGGTGTATGGACCAGGGTTTCTGCGGCTGTGAGGGTCAGGTGTTGTGACGGTGTGTGGGCCAGGGTTTCTGTGGCTGTGAGGGTCAGGTGTTGTGACGGTGTGTGGACCAGGGTTTGCTGTGGCTGTGAGGGTCAGGTGTTGTGACGGTGTGTGAGCCAGGGTTTCTGTGGCTGTGAGGGTCAGGTGTTGTGACGGTGTGTGGACCAGGGTTTCTGGGGCTGTGAGGGTCAGTTGTTGTGACGGTGTGTGGGCCAGGGTTTCTGTGGCTGTGAAGGTCAGGTGTTGTGACGGTGTGTGGGCCAGGGTTTGCTGTGGCTGTGAGGGTCAGGTGTTGTGACGGTGTGTGGACCAGGGTTTCTGTGGCTGTGAAGGTCAGACGTTGTGACGGTGTTTGGACCAGGGTTTCTGTGGCTGTGAATGTCAGGTGTTGTGACGATGTGTGGGCAAGTGTTTCAGTGGCTGTGAGGGTCAGGTGTTGTGACGGTGTGTGGGGCAGGGTTTCTGTGACTGTGAGGGTCAGGTGTTGTGACGGTGTGTGGGGCAAGGTTTCTGTGTCTGTGAGGGTCAGGTGTTGTGACGGTGTGTGGGCCAGGGTTTCTGTGGCTGTGAGGGTCAGGTGTTGTGACGGTGTGTGGGTCAGGGTTTCTGTGGCTGTGAGGGTCAGGTGTTGTGACGGTGTGTGGACCAGGGTTTCTGTGAATGTGAGGGTGAGGTGTTGTGACGGTGTGTGGGCCAGGGTTTCTGTGGCTGTGAGGGTCAGGTGTTGTGACTGTGTGTGGGCCAGGGTTTCTGTGGCTGTGAGGGTCAGGTGTTGTGACGGTGTGTGGACCAGGGTTTCTGTGGCTGTGAGGGTCAGGTGTTGTGACGGTGTGTGGGCCAGGTTTTATGTGGCTGTGAGGGTCAGGTGTTGTGACGGTGTGTGGACCAGGGTTTCTGTGGCTGTGACGGTCTGGTGTTGTGACGGTGTGTGGACCAGGGTTTCTGTGGCTGTGAGGGTCACGTGTTGTGACGGTGTTTGGACCTGGGTTTCTGTGGCTGTGAGAGTCAGGTGTTGTGAAGGTGTGTGGGCCAGGTTTTATGTGGCTGTGAGGGTCAGGTGTTGTGACGGTGTGTGGGCCAGGGTTTCTGTGGCTGTGAGGGTCAGGTGTTGTGACGGTGTGTGGGCCAGGGTTTCTGTGGCTGTGAGGGTCAGGTGTTGTGACGGTGTGTGGACCATGGTTTCTGTGGCTGTGAGGGTCAGGTGTTGTGACGGTGTGTGGGCCAGGGTTTCTGTGGCTGTGAGGGTCAGGTGTTGTGACGGTGTGTGGACCAGGGTTTCTGTGGCTGTGAGGGTCAGGTGTTGTGACGGTGTGTGGACCAGGGTTTCTGTGAATGTGAGGGTCAGGTGTTGTGACGGTGTGTGGGCCAGGATTTCTGTGGCTGTGAGGGTCAGGTGTTGTGACTGTGTGTGGGCCAGGGTTTCTGTGGCTGTGAGGGTCAGGTGTTGTGACGGTGTGTGGACCAGGGTTTCTGTGGCTGTGAGGGTCAGGTGTTGTGACGGTGTGTGGGCCAGGTTTTATGTGGCTGTGAGGGTCAGGTGTTGTGACGGTGTGTGGACCAGGGTTTCTGTGGCTGTGACGGTCTGGTGTTGTGACGGTGTGTGGACCAGGGTTTCTGTGGCTGTGAGGGTCACGTGTTGTGACGCTGTTTGGACCTGGGTTTCTGTGGCTGTGAGAGTCAGGTGTTGTGAAGGTGTGTGGGCCAGGTTTTATGTGGCTGTGAGGGTCAGGTGTTGTGACGGTGTGTGGGCCAGGGTTTCTGTGGCTGTGAGGGTCAGGTGTTGTGACGGAGTGTGGACCAGGGTTTCAGTGGCTGTGACGGTCAGGTGTTGTGACGGTGTGTGGACCAGGGTTTCAGTGGCTGTGAGGGTCAGGTGTTGTGACCGTGTGTGGGCCAGGGTTTCTGTGGCTGTGAGGGTCAGGTGTTGTGACCGTGTGTGGGCCAGGGTTTCTGTGGCTGTGAGGGTCAGGTGTTGTGTCCGTGTGTGGGCCAGGGTTTCTGTGGCTGTGAGGGTCATGTGTTGTGACGGTGTGTGGACCAGGGTTTCTGTTGCTGTGAGGGTCAGGTGTTGTGACGGTGTGTGGACCAGGGTTTCTGTGGCTGTGAGTGTCAGGTGTTGTGACGGTGTGTGGGCCAGGGTTTCTGTGGCTGTGAGGGTCAGGTGTTGTGACGGTGTGTGGGCCAGGGTTTCTGTGGCTGTGAGGGTCAGGTGTTGTGACGGCGTGTGGACCAGGGTTTCTGTGGCTGTGAGGGTTAGGTGTTGTGTCGGTGTGTGGGGCAGGGTTTCTGTGGCTGTGAGGGTTAGGTGTTGTGACGGTGTGTGGGGCAGGGTTTCTGTGGCTGTGAGGGTCTGGTGTTGTGACGGTGTGTGGACCAGGGTTTCTGTGTCTATGAGGGTCAGGTGTTGTGACGGTGTGTGGGCCAGAGTTTCTGTGGCTGTGAGGGTCAGGTGTTGTGACGGTGTGTGGACCAGGGTTTCTGTGTCTGTGAGGGTCAGGTGCTGTGACGGTGTGTGGACCAGAGTTTCTGTGTCTGTGAGGATCAGGTTTTGTGACGGTGTGTGGACCAGGGTTTCTGTGGCTGTGAGGGTTAGGTGTTGTGACGGTGTGTGGGCCAGGTTTTATGTGGCTGTGAGGGTCAGGTGTTGTGACGGTGTGTGGACCAGGGTTTCTGTGGCTGTGACGGTCTGGTGTTGTGACGGTGTGTGGACCAGGGTTTCTGTGGCTGTGAGGGTCAGGTGTTGTGACGGCGTGTGGACCAGGGTTTCTGTGGCTGTGAAGGTCAGGTGTTGTGACGGTGTGTGGGCCAGGGTTTGCTGTGGCTGTGAGGGTCAGGTGTTGTGACGGTGTGTGGACCAGGGTTTCTGTGGCTGTGAAGGTCAGACGTTGTGACGGTGTTTGGACCAGGGTTTCTGTGGCTGTGAATGTCAGGTGTTGTGACGATGTGTGGGCAAGTGTTTCAGTGGCTGTGAGGGTCAGGTGTTGTGACGGTGTGTGGGGCAGGGTTTCTGTGACTGTGAGGGTCAGGTGTTGTGACGGTGTGTGGGGCAAGGTTTCTGTGTCTGTGAGGGTCAGGTGTTGTGACGGTGTGTGGGCCAGGGTTTCTGTGGCTGTGAGGGTCAGGTGTTGTGACGGTGTGTGGGTCAGGGTTTCTGTGGCTGTGAGGGTCAGGTGTTGTGACGGTGTGTGGACCAGGGTTTCTGTGAATGTGAGGGTCAGGTGTTGTGACGGTGTGTGGGCCAGGGTTTCTGTGGCTGTGAGGGTCAGGTGTTGTGACTGTGTGTGGGCCAGGGTTTCTGTGGCTGTGAGGGTCAGGTGTTGTGACGGTGTGTGGACCAGGTTTTATGTGGCTGTGAGGGTCAGGTGTTGTGACGGTGTGTGGACCAGGGTTTCTGTGGCTGTGACGGTCTGGTGTTGTGACGGTGTGTGGGCCAGGGTTTGCTGTGGCTGTGAGGGTCAGGTGTTGTGACGGTGTGTGGACCAGGGTTTCTGTGGCTGTGAAGGTCAGACGTTGTGACGGTGTTTGGACCAGGGTTTCTGTGGCTGTGAATGTCAGGTGTTGTGACGATGTGTGGGCAAGTGTTTCAGTGGCTGTGAGGGTCAGGTGTTGTGACGGTGTGTGGGGCAGGGTTTCTGTGACTGTGAGGGTCAGGTGTTGTGACGGTGTGTGGACCAGGGTTTCTGTGAATGTGAGGGTCAGGTGTTGTGACGGTGTGTGGGCCAGGGTTTCTGTGGCTGTGAGGGTCAGGTGTTGTGACTGTGTGTGGGCCAGGGTTTCTGTGGCTGTGAGGGTCAGGTGTTGTGACGGTGTGTGGGCCAGGTTTTATGTGGCTGTGAGGGTCAGGTGTTGTGACGGTGTGTGGACCAGGGTTTCTGTGGCTGTGACGGTCTGGTGTTGTGACGGTGTGTGGACCAGGGTTTCTGTGGCTGTGAGGGTCACGTGTTGTGACGGTGTTTGGACCTGGGTTTCTGTGGCTGTGAGAGTCAGGTGTTGTGAAGGTGTGTGGGCCAGGTTTTATGTGGCTGTGAGGGTCAGGTGTTGTGACGGTGTGTGGGCCAGGGTTTCTGTGGCTGTGAGGGTCAGGTGTTGTGACGGTGTGTGGGCCAGGGTTTCTGTGGCTGTGAGGGTCAGGTGTTGTGACGGTGTGTGGACCATGGTTTCTGTGGCTGTGAGGGTCAGGTGTTGTGACGGTGTGTGGGGCAGGGTTTCTGTGACTGTGAGGGTCAGGTGTTGTGACGGTGTGTGGACCAGGGTTTCTGTGAATGTGAGGGTCAGGTGTTGTGACGGTGTGTGGGCCAGGGTTTCTGTGGCTGTGAGGGTCAGGTGTTGTGACTGTGTGTGGGCCAGGGTTTCTGTGGCTGTGAGGGTCAGGTGTTGTGACGGTGTGTGGGCCAGGTTTTATGTGGCTGTGAGGGTCAGGTGTTGTGACGGTGTGTGGACCAGGGTTTCTGTGGCTGTGAGGGTCAGGTGTTGTGACTGTGTGTGGGCCAGGGTTTCTGTGGCTGTGAGGGTCAGGTGTTGTGACTGTGTGTGGGCCAGGGTTTCTGTGGCTGTGAGGGTCAGGTGTTGTGACGGTGTGTGGGCCAGGTTTTATGTGGCTGTGAGGGTCAGGTGTTGTGACGGTGTGTGGACCAGGGTTTCTGTGGCTGTGACGGTCTGGTGTTGTGACGGTGTGTGGACCAGGGTTTCTGTGGCTGTGAGGGTCACGTGTTGTGACGGTGTTTGGACCTGGGTTTCTGTGGCTGTGAGAGTCAGGTGTTGTGAAGGTGTGTGGGCCAGGTTTTATGTGGCTGTGAGGGTCAGGTGTTGTGACGGTGTGTGGGCCAGGGTTTCTGTGGCTGTGAGGGTCAGGTGTTGTGACGGTGTGTGGGCCAGGGTTTCTGTGGCTGTGAGGGTCAGGTGTTGTGACGGTGTGTGGACCATGGTTTCTGTGGCTGTGAGGGTCAGGTGTTGTGACGGTGTGTGGGGCAGGGTTTCTGTGACTGTGAGGGTCAGGTGTTGTGACGGTGTGTGGGCCAGGGTTTCTGTGGCTGTGAGGGTCAGGTGTTGTGACGGTGTGTGGACCAGGGTTTCTGTGAATGTGAGGGTCAGGTGTTGTGACGGTGTGTGGGCCAGGGTTTCTGTGGCTGTGAGGGTCAGGTGTTGTGACTGTGTGTGGGCCAGGGTTTCTGTGGCTGTGAGGGTCAGGTGTTGTGACGGTGTGTGGACCAGGTTTTATGTGGCTGTGAGGGTCAGGTGTTGTGACGGTGTGTGGACCAGGGTTTCTGTGGCTGTGACGGTCTGGTGTTGTGACGGTGTGTGGGCCAGGGTTTGCTGTGGCTGTGAGGGTCAGGTGTTGTGACGGTGTGTGGACCAGGGTTTCTGTGGCTGTGAAGGTCAGACGTTGTGACGGTGTTTGGACCAGGGTTTCTGTGGCTGTGAATGTCAGGTGTTGTGACGATGTGTGGGCAAGTGTTTCAGTGGCTGTGAGGGTCAGGTGTTGTGACGGTGTGTGGGGCAGGGTTTCTGTGACTGTGAGGGTCAGGTGTTGTGACGGTGTGTGGACCAGGGTTTCTGTGAATGTGAGGGTCAGGTGTTGTGACGGTGTGTGGGCCAGGGTTTCTGTGGCTGTGAGGGTCAGGTGTTGTGACTGTGTGTGGGCCAGGGTTTCTGTGGCTGTGAGGGTCAGGTGTTGTGACGGTGTGTGGGCCAGGTTTTATGTGGCTGTGAGGGTCAGGTGTTGTGACGGTGTGTGGACCAGGGTTTCTGTGGCTGTGACGGTCTGGTGTTGTGACGGTGTGTGGACCAGGGTTTCTGTGGCTGTGAGGGTCACGTGTTGTGACGGTGTTTGGACCTGGGTTTCTGTGGCTGTGAGAGTCAGGTGTTGTGAAGGTGTGTGGGCCAGGTTTTATGTGGCTGTGAGGGTCAGGTGTTGTGACGGTGTGTGGGCCAGGGTTTCTGTGGCTGTGAGGGTCAGGTGTTGTGACGGTGTGTGGGCCAGGGTTTCTGTGGCTGTGAGGGTCAGGTGTTGTGACGGTGTGTGGACCATGGTTTCTGTGGCTGTGAGGGTCAGGTGTTGTGACGGTGTGTGGGGCAGGGTTTCTGTGACTGTGAGGGTCAGGTGTTGTGACGGTGTGTGGACCAGGGTTTCTGTGAATGTGAGGGTCAGGTGTTGTGACGGTGTGTGGGCCAGGGTTTCTGTGGCTGTGAGGGTCAGGTGTTGTGACTGTGTGTGGGCCAGGGTTTCTGTGGCTGTGAGGGTCAGGTGTTGTGACGGTGTGTGGGCCAGGTTTTATGTGGCTGTGAGGGTCAGGTGTTGTGACGGTGTGTGGACCAGGGTTTCTGTGGCTGTGAGGGTCAGGTGTTGTGACTGTGTGTGGGCCAGGGTTTCTGTGGCTGTGAGGGTCAGGTGTTGTGACTGTGTGTGGGCCAGGGTTTCTGTGGCTGTGAGGGTCAGGTGTTGTGACGGTGTGTGGGCCAGGTTTTATGTGGCTGTGAGGGTCAGGTGTTGTGACGGTGTGTGGACCAGGGTTTCTGTGGCTGTGACGGTCTGGTGTTGTGACGGTGTGTGGACCAGGGTTTCTGTGGCTGTGAGGGTCACGTGTTGTGACGGTGTTTGGACCTGGGTTTCTGTGGCTGTGAGAGTCAGGTGTTGTGAAGGTGTGTGGGCCAGGTTTTATGTGGCTGTGAGGGTCAGGTGTTGTGACGGTGTGTGGGCCAGGGTTTCTGTGGCTGTGAGGGTCAGGTGTTGTGACGGTGTGTGGGCCAGGGTTTCTGTGGCTGTGAGGGTCAGGTGTTGTGACGGTGTGTGGACCATGGTTTCTGTGGCTGTGAGGGTCAGGTGTTGTGACGGTGTGTGGGGCAGGGTTTCTGTGACTGTGAGGGTCAGGTGTTGTGACGGTGTGTGGGCCAGGGTTTCTGTGGCTGTGAGGGTCAGGTGTTGTGACGGTGTGTGGACCAGGGTTTCTGTGGCTGTGACGGTCTGGTGTTGTGACGGTGTGTGGGCCAGGGTTTGCTGTGGCTGTGAGGGTCAGGTGTTGTGACGGTGTGTGGACCAGGGTTTCTGTGGCTGTGAAGGTCAGACGTTGTGACGGTGTTTGGACCAGGGTTTCTGTGGCTGTGAATGTCAGGTGTTGTGACGATGTGTGGGCAAGTGTTTCAGTGGCTGTGAGGGTCAGGTGTTGTGACGGTGTGTGGGGCAGGGTTTCTGTGACTGTGAGGGTCAGGTGTTGTGACGGTGTGTGGGGCAAGGTTTCTGTGTCTGTGAGGGTCAGGTGTTGTGACGGTGTGTGGGCCAGGGTTTCTGTGGCTGTGAGGGTCAGGTGTTGTGACGGTGTGTGGGTCAGGGTTTCTGTGGCTGTGAGGGTCAGGTGTTGTGACGGTGTGTGGACCAGGGTTTCTGTGAATGTGAGGGTCAGGTGTTGTGACGGTGTGTGGGCCAGGGTTTCTGTGGCTGTGAGGGTCAGGTGTTGTGACTGTGTGTGGGCCAGGGTTTCTGTGGCTGTGAGGGTCAGGTGTTGTGACGGTGTGTGGACCAGGTTTTATGTGGCTGTGAGGGTCAGGTGTTGTGACGGTGTGTGGACCAGGGTTTCTGTGGCTGTGACGGTCTGGTGTTGTGACGGTGTGTGGGCCAGGGTTTGCTGTGGCTGTGAGGGTCAGGTGTTGTGACGGTGTGTGGACCAGGGTTTCTGTGGCTGTGAAGGTCAGACGTTGTGACGGTGTTTGGACCAGGGTTTCTGTGGCTGTGAATGTCAGGTGTTGTGACGATGTGTGGGCAAGTGTTTCAGTGGCTGTGAGGGTCAGGTGTTGTGACGGTGTGTGGGGCAGGGTTTCTGTGACTGTGAGGGTCAGGTGTTGTGACGGTGTGTGGACCAGGGTTTCTGTGAATGTGAGGGTCAGGTGTTGTGACGGTGTGTGGGCCAGGGTTTCTGTGGCTGTGAGGGTCAGGTGTTGTGACTGTGTGTGGGCCAGGGTTTCTGTGGCTGTGAGGGTCAGGTGTTGTGACGGTGTGTGGGCCAGGTTTTATGTGGCTGTGAGGGTCAGGTGTTGTGACGGTGTGTGGACCAGGGTTTCTGTGGCTGTGACGGTCTGGTGTTGTGACGGTGTGTGGACCAGGGTTTCTGTGGCTGTGAGGGTCACGTGTTGTGACGGTGTTTGGACCTGGGTTTCTGTGGCTGTGAGAGTCAGGTGTTGTGAAGGTGTGTGGGCCAGGTTTTATGTGGCTGTGAGGGTCAGGTGTTGTGACGGTGTGTGGGCCAGGGTTTCTGTGGCTGTGAGGGTCAGGTGTTGTGACGGTGTGTGGGCCAGGGTTTCTGTGGCTGTGAGGGTCAGGTGTTGTGACGGTGTGTGGACCATGGTTTCTGTGGCTGTGAGGGTCAGGTGTTGTGACGGTGTGTGGGGCAGGGTTTCTGTGACTGTGAGGGTCAGGTGTTGTGACGGTGTGTGGACCAGGGTTTCTGTGAATGTGAGGGTCAGGTGTTGTGACGGTGTGTGGGCCAGGGTTTCTGTGGCTGTGAGGGTCAGGTGTTGTGACTGTGTGTGGGCCAGGGTTTCTGTGGCTGTGAGGGTCAGGTGTTGTGACGGTGTGTGGGCCAGGTTTTATGTGGCTGTGAGGGTCAGGTGTTGTGACGGTGTGTGGACCAGGGTTTCTGTGGCTGTGAGGGTCAGGTGTTGTGACTGTGTGTGGGCCAGGGTTTCTGTGGCTGTGAGGGTCAGGTGTTGTGACTGTGTGTGGGCCAGGGTTTCTGTGGCTGTGAGGGTCAGGTGTTGTGACGGTGTGTGGGCCAGGTTTTATGTGGCTGTGAGGGTCAGGTGTTGTGACGGTGTGTGGACCAGGGTTTCTGTGGCTGTGACGGTCTGGTGTTGTGACGGTGTGTGGACCAGGGTTTCTGTGGCTGTGAGGGTCACGTGTTGTGACGGCGTGTGGACCAGGGTTTCTGTGGCTGTGAAGGTCAGGTGTTGTGACGGTGTGTGGGCCAGGGTTTGCTGTGGCTGTGAGGGTCAGGTGTTGTGACGGTGTGTGGACCAGGGTTTCTGTGGCTGTGAAGGTCAGACGTTGTGACGGTGTTTGGACCAGGGTTTCTGTGGCTGTGAATGTCAGGTGTTGTGACGATGTGTGGGCAAGTGTTTCAGTGGCTGTGAGGGTCAGGTGTTGTGACGGTGTGTGGGGCAGGGTTTCTGTGACTGTGAGGGTCAGGTGTTGTGACGGTGTGTGGGGCAAGGTTTCTGTGTCTGTGAGGGTCAGGTGTTGTGACGGTGTGTGGGCCAGGGTTTCTGTGGCTGTGAGGGTCAGGTGTTGTGACGGTGTGTGGGTCAGGGTTTCTGTGGCTGTGAGGGTCAGGTGTTGTGACGGTGTGTGGACCAGGGTTTCTGTGAATGTGAGGGTCAGGTGTTGTGACGGTGTGTGGGCCAGGGTTTCTGTGGCTGTGAGGGTCAGGTGTTGTGACTGTGTGTGGGCCAGGGTTTCTGTGGCTGTGAGGGTCAGGTGTTGTGACGGTGTGTGGACCAGGTTTTATGTGGCTGTGAGGGTCAGGTGTTGTGACGGTGTGTGGACCAGGGTTTCTGTGGCTGTGACGGTCTGGTGTTGTGACGGTGTGTGGGCCAGGGTTTGCTGTGGCTGTGAGGGTCAGGTGTTGTGACGGTGTGTGGACCAGGGTTTCTGTGGCTGTGAAGGTCAGACGTTGTGACGGTGTTTGGACCAGGGTTTCTGTGGCTGTGAATGTCAGGTGTTGTGACGATGTGTGGGCAAGTGTTTCAGTGGCTGTGAGGGTCAGGTGTTGTGACGGTGTGTGGGGCAGGGTTTCTGTGACTGTGAGGGTCAGGTGTTGTGACGGTGTGTGGACCAGGGTTTCTGTGAATGTGAGGGTCAGGTGTTGTGACGGTGTGTGGGGCAGGGTTTCTGTGACTGTGAGGGTCAGGTGTTGTGACGGTGTGTGGACCAGGGTTTCTGTGAATGTGAGGGTCAGGTGTTGTGACGGTGTGTGGGCCAGGGTTTCTGTGGCTGTGAGGGTCAGGTGTTGTGACTGTGTGTGGGCCAGGGTTTCTGTGGCTGTGAGGGTCAGGTGTTGTGACGGTGTGTGGGCCAGGTTTTATGTGGCTGTGAGGGTCAGGTGTTGTGACGGTGTGTGGACCAGGGTTTCTGTGGCTGTGAGGGTCAGGTGTTGTGACTGTGTGTGGGCCAGGGTTTCTGTGGCTGTGAGGGTCAGGTGTTGTGACTGTGTGTGGGCCAGGGTTTCTGTGGCTGTGAGGGTCAGGTGTTGTGACGGTGTGTGGGCCAGGTTTTATGTGGCTGTGAGGGTCAGGTGTTGTGACGGTGTGTGGACCAGGGTTTCTGTGGCTGTGACGGTCTGGTGTTGTGACGGTGTGTGGACCAGGGTTTCTGTGGCTGTGAGGGTCACGTGTTGTGACGGCGTGTGGACCAGGGTTTCTGTGGCTGTGAAGGTCAGGTGTTGTGACGGTGTGTGGGCCAGGGTTTGCTGTGGCTGTGAGGGTCAGGTGTTGTGACGGTGTGTGGACCAGGGTTTCTGTGGCTGTGAAGGTCAGACGTTGTGACGGTGTTTGGACCAGGGTTTCTGTGGCTGTGAATGTCAGGTGTTGTGACGATGTGTGGGCAAGTGTTTCAGTGGCTGTGAGGGTCAGGTGTTGTGACGGTGTGTGGGGCAGGGTTTCTGTGACTGTGAGGGTCAGGTGTTGTGACGGTGTGTGGGGCAAGGTTTCTGTGTCTGTGAGGGTCAGGTGTTGTGACGGTGTGTGGGCCAGGGTTTCTGTGGCTGTGAGGGTCAGGTGTTGTGACGGTGTGTGGGTCAGGGTTTCTGTGGCTGTGAGGGTCAGGTGTTGTGACGGTGTGTGGACCAGGGTTTCTGTGAATGTGAGGGTCAGGTGTTGTGACGGTGTGTGGGCCAGGATTTCTGTGGCTGTGAGGGTCAGGTGTTGTGACTGTGTGTGGGCCAGGGTTTCTGTGGCTGTGAGGGTCAGGTGTTGTGACGGTGTGTGGACCAGGTTTTATGTGGCTGTGAGGGTCAGGTGTTGTGACGGTGTGTGGACCAGGGTTTCTGTGGCTGTGACGGTCTGGTGTTGTGACGGTGTGTGGGCCAGGGTTTGCTGTGGCTGTGAGGGTCAGGTGTTGTGACGGTGTGTGGACCAGGGTTTCTGTGGCTGTGAAGGTCAGACGTTGTGACGGTGTTTGGACCAGGGTTTCTGTGGCTGTGAATGTCAGGTGTTGTGACGATGTGTGGGCAAGTGTTTCAGTGGCTGTGAGGGTCAGGTGTTGTGACGGTGTGTGGGGCAGGGTTTCTGTGACTGTGAGGGTCAGGTGTTGTGACGGTGTGTGGACCAGGGTTTCTGTGAATGTGAGGGTCAGGTGTTGTGACGGTGTGTGGGCCAGGGTTTCTGTGGCTGTGAGGGTCAGGTGTTGTGACTGTGTGTGGGCCAGGGTTTCTGTGGCTGTGAGGGTCAGGTGTTGTGACGGTGTGTGGGCCAGGTTTTATGTGGCTGTGAGGGTCAGGTGTTGTGACGGTGTGTGGACCAGGGTTTCTGTGGCTGTGACGGTCTGGTGTTGTGACGGTGTGTGGACCAGGGTTTCTGTGGCTGTGAGGGTCACGTGTTGTGACGGTGTTTGGACCTGGGTTTCTGTGGCTGTGAGAGTCAGGTGTTGTGAAGGTGTGTGGGCCAGGTTTTATGTGGCTGTGAGGGTCAGGTGTTGTGACGGTGTGTGGGCCAGGGTTTCTGTGGCTGTGAGGGTCAGGTGTTGTGACGGTGTGTGGGCCAGGGTTTCTGTGGCTGTGAGGGTCAGGTGTTGTGACGGTGTGTGGACCATGGTTTCTGTGGCTGTGAGGGTCAGGTGTTGTGACGGTGTGTGGGGCAGGGTTTCTGTGACTGTGAGGGTCAGGTGTTGTGACGGTGTGTGGACCAGGGTTTCTGTGAATGTGAGGGTCAGGTGTTGTGACGGTGTGTGGGCCAGGGTTTCTGTGGCTGTGAGGGTCAGGTGTTGTGACTGTGTGTGGGCCAGGGTTTCTGTGGCTGTGAGGGTCAGGTGTTGTGACGGTGTGTGGGCCAGGTTTTATGTGGCTGTGAGGGTCAGGTGTTGTGACGGTGTGTGGACCAGGGTTTCTGTGGCTGTGAGGGTCAGGTGTTGTGACTGTGTGTGGGCCAGGGTTTCTGTGGCTGTGAGGGTCAGGTGTTGTGACTGTGTGTGGGCCAGGGTTTCTGTGGCTGTGAGGGTCAGGTGTTGTGACGGTGTGTGGACCAGGGTTTCTGTGGCTGTGAGGGTCACGTGTTGTGACGGTGTTTGGACCTGGGTTTCTGTGGCTGTGAGAGTCAGGTGTTGTGAAGGTGTGTGGGCCAGGTTTTATGTGGCTGTGAGGGTCAGGTGTTGTGACGGTGTGTGGGCCAGGGTTTCTGTGGCTGTGAGGGTCAGGTGTTGTGACGGTGTGTGGGCCAGGGTTTCTGTGGCTGTGAGGGTCAGGTGTTGTGACGGTGTGTGGACCATGGTTTCTGTGGCTGTGAGGGTCAGGTGTTGTGACGGTGTGTGGGGCAGGGTTTCTGTGACTGTGAGGGTCAGGTGTTGTGACGGTGTGTGGGCCAGGGTTTCTGTGGCTGTGAGGGTCAGGTGTTGTGACCGTGTGTGGGCCAGGGTTTCTGTGGCTGTGAGGGTCAGGTGTTGTGTCCGTGTGTGGGCCAGGGTTTCTGTGGCTGTGAGGGTCAGGTGTTGTGACGGTGTGTGGACCAGGGTTTCTGTTGCTGTGAGGGTCAGGTGTTGTGACGGTGTGTGGACCAGGGTTTCTGTGGCTGTGAGTGTCAGGTGTTGTGACGGTGTGTGGGCCAGGGTTTCTGTGGCTGTGAGGGTCAGGTGTTGTGACGGTGTGTGGGCCAGGGTTTCTGTGGCTGTGAGGGTCAGGTGTTGTGACGGCGTGTGGACCAGGGTTTCTGTGGCTGTGAGGGTTAGGTGTTGTGTCGGTGTGTGGGGCAGGGTTTCTGTGGCTGTGAGGGTTAGGTGTTGTGACGGTGTGTGGGGCAGGGTTTCTGTGGCTGTGAGGGTCTGGTGTTGTGACGGTGTGTGGACCAGGGTTTCTGTGTCTATGAGGGTCAGGTGTTGTGACGGTGTGTGGGCCAGAGTTTCTGTGGCTGTGAGGGTCAGGTGTTGTGACGGTGTGTGGACCAGGGTTTCTGTGTCTGTGAGGGTCAGGTGCTGTGACGGTGTGTGGACCAGAGTTTCTGTGTCTGTGAGGATCAGGTTTTGTGACGGTGTGTGGACCAGGGTTTCTGTGGCTGTGAGGGTTAGGTGTTGTGACGGTGTGTGGGCCAGGGTTTCTGTGGCTTTGTGGGTTAGGTGTTGTGACGGTGTGTGGGGCAGGGTTTCTGTGGCTGTGAGGGTCAGGTGTTGTGACGGTGTGTGGACCAGGGTTTCTGTGGCTGTGAGGGTCAGGTGTTGTGACGGCGTGTGGACCAGGGTTTCTGTGACTGTGAGGGTCAGGTGTTATGACGGTGTGTGGATCAGAGTTTCTATGGCAGTGAGGGTCAGGTGTTGTGACGGTGTGTGGATCAGAGTTTCTATGGCAGTGAGGGTCAGGTGTTGTGACGGTGTGTGGACCAGGGTTTCTGTTGCTGTGAGGGTCAGGTGTTGTGACGGTGTGTGGACCAGGGTTTCTGTGGCTGTGAGGGCCAGGTGTTGTGACGGTGTGTGGGCCAGGGTTTCTGTGGTTGTGAGGGTCAGGTGTTCTGACGGTGTGTGGGCCAGGGTTTCTGTGTCTGTGAGGGTAAGGTGTTGTGATGGTGTGTGTGGGCCAGGGTTTCTCTGTATGTGAGAGTCAGGTGTTGTGACAGTGTGTGGACCAGGGTTTCTGTGGCAGTGAGTGTCAGGTGTTGTGACGGTGTGTGGACCAAGGTTTCTGTGGCTGTGACGGTCAGGTGTTGTGACGGTGTGTGGGCCAGGGTTTCTGTGGCTGTGAGGGTCAGGTGTTGTGACGGTGTGTGGACCAGGGTTTCTGTGGCTGTGAGGGTCAGGTGTTGTGACGGTGTATGGACCAGGGTTTCTGCGGCTGTGAGGGTCAGGTGTTGTGACGGTGTGTGGGCCAGGGTTTCTGTGGCTGTGAGGGTCAGGTGTTGTGACGGTGTGTGGACCAGGGTTTGCTGTGGCTGTGAGGGTCAGGTGTTGTGACGGTGTGTGAGCCAGGGTTTCTGTGGCTGTGAGGGACAGGTGTTGTGACGGTGTGTGGACCAGGGTTTCTGTGGCTGTGAGGGTCAGTTGTTGTGACGGTGTGTGGGCCAGGATTTCTGTGGCTGTGAAGGTCAGGTGTTGTGACGGTGTGTGGGCCAGGGTTTGCTGTGGCTGTGAGGGTCAGGTGTTGTGACGGTGTGTGGACCAGGGTTTCTGTGGCTGTGAAAGTCAGACGTTGTGACGGTGTTTGGACCAGGGTTTCTGTGGCTGTGAGGGTCAGGTGTTGTGACGGTGTGTGGGCCAGGGTTTCTGTGGTTGTGAGGGTCAGGTGTTGTGACGGTGTGTGGGGCAGGGTTTCTGTGGTTGTGAGGGTCAGGTGTTGTGACGGTGTGTGGGGCAGGGTTTATGTGGTTGTCAGGGTCAGGTGTTGTGACGGAGTGTGGACCAGGGTTTCAGTGGCTGTGACGGTCAGGTGTTGTGACGGTGTGTGGACCAGGGTTTCAGTGGCTGTGAGGGTCAGGTGTTGTGACCGTGTGTGGGCCAGGGTTTCTGTGGCTGTGAGGGTCAGGTGTTGTGACCGTGTGTGGGCCAGGGTTTCTGTGGCTGTGAGGGTCAGGTGTTGTGTCCGTGTGTGGGCCAGGGTTTCTGTGGCTGTGAGGGTCAGGTGTTGTGACGGTGTGTGGACCAGGGTTTCTGTTGCTGTGAGGGTCAGGTGTTGTGACGGTGTGTGGACCAGGGTTTCTGTGGCTGTGAGTGTCAGGTGTTGTGACGGTGTGTGGGCCAGGGTTTCTGTGGCTGTGAGGGTCAGGTGTTGTGACGGTGTGTGGGCCAGGGTTTCTGTGGCTGTGAGGGTCAGGTGTTGTGACGGCGTGTGGACCAGGGTTTCTGTGGCTGTGAGGGTTAGGTGTTGTGTCGGTGTGTGGGGCAGGGTTTCTGTGGCTGTGAGTGTTAGGTGTTGTGACGGTGTGTGGGGCAGGGTTTCTGTGGCTGTGAGGGTCAGGTGTTGTGACGGTGTGTGGACCAGGGTTTCTGTGTCTATGAGGGTCAGGAGTTGTGACGGTGTGTGGGCCAGAGTTTCTGTGGCTGTGAGGGTCAGGTGTTGTGACGGTGTGTGGGGCAGGGTTTCTGTGTCTGTGAGGGTCAGGTGCTGTGACGGTGTGTGGACCAGAGTTTCTGTGTCTGTGAGGGTCAGGTTTTGTGACGGTGTGTGGACCAGGGTTTCTGTGGCTGTGAGGGTTAGGTGTTGTGACGGTGTGTGGGCCAGGGTTTCTGTGGCTTTGTGGGTTAGGTGTTGTGACGGTGTGTGGGGCAGGGTTTCTGTGGCTGTGAGGGTCAGGTGTTGTGACGGTGTGTGGACCAGGGTTTCTGTGGCTGTGAGGGTCAGGTGTTGTGACGGCGTGTGGACCAGGGTTTCTGTGACTGTGAGGGTCAGGTGTTATGACGGTGTGTGGATCAGAGTTTCTATGGCAGTGAGGGTCAGGTGTTGTGACGGTGTGTGGATCAGAGTTTCTATGGCAGTGAGGGTCAGGTGTTGTGACGGTGTGTGGACCAGGGTTTCTGTTGCTGTGAGGGTCAGGTGTTGTGACGGTGTGTGGACCAGGGTTTCTGTGGCTGTGAGGGCCAGGTGTTGTGACGGTGTGTGGGCCAGGGTTTCTGTGGTTGTGAGGGTCAGGTGTTCTGACGGTGTGTGGGCCAGGGTTTCTGTGTCTGTGAGGGTAAGGTGTTGTGATGGTGTGTGTGGGCCAGGGTTTCTCTGTATGTGAGAGTCAGGTGTTGTGACAGTGTGTGGACCAGGGTTTCTGTGGCAGTGAGTGTCAGGTGTTGTGACGGTGTGTGGACCAAGGTTTCTGTGGCTGTGACGGTCAGGTGTTGTGACGGTGTGTGGGCCAGGGTTTCTGTGGCTGTGAGGGTCAGGTGTTGTGACGGTGTGTGGACCAGGGTTTCTGTGGCTGTGAGGGTCAGGTGTTGTGACGGTGTATGGACCAGGGTTTCTGCGGCTGTGAGGGTCAGGTGTTGTGACGGTGTGTGGGCCAGGGTTTCTGTGGCTGTGAGGGTCAGGTGTTGTGACGGTGTGTGGACCAGGGTTTGCTGTGGCTGTGAGGGTCAGGTGTTGTGACGGTGTGTGAGCCAGGGTTTCTGTGGCTGTGAGGGACAGGTGTTGTGACGGTGTGTGGACCAGGGTTTCTGTGGCTGTGAGGGTCAGTTGTTGTGACGGTGTGTGGGCCAGGATTTCTGTGGCTGTGAAGGTCAGGTGTTGTGACGGTGTGTGGGCCAGGGTTTGCTGTGGCTGTGAGGGTCAGGTGTTGTGACGGTGTGTGGACCAGGGTTTCTGTGGCTGTGAAAGTCAGACGTTGTGACGGTGTTTGGACCAGGGTTTCTGTGGCTGTGAGGGTCAGGTGTTGTGACGGTGTGTGGGCCAGGGTTTCTGTGGTTGTGAGGGTCAGGTGTTGTGACGGTGTGTGGGGCAGGGTTTCTGTGGTTGTGAGGGTCAAGTGTTGTGACGGTGTGTGGGGCAGGGTTTATGTGGTTGTCAGGGTCAGGTATTGTGACGGTGTGTGGGCCAGGGTTTCTGTGGCTGTGAGGGCCAGGTGTTGTGACGGTGTGTGGGGCAGGGTTTCTGTGGTTGTGAAGGTCAGGTGTTGTGACGGTGTGTGGGGCAGGGTTTCTGTGGTTGTGAGGGTCAGGTGTTGTGACGGTGTGTGGGCCAGGGTTTCTGTGGCTGTGAGGGCCAGGTGTTGTGACGGTGTGTGGACCAGGGTTTTGTGGCTGTGAGGGTCAGGTGTTGTGACGGTGTGTGGGCCAGGGTTTCTGTGACTGTGAGGGTCAGGTGTTGTGACGGTGTTTGGACCAGGTTTACTGAGGCTGTTAGGGTCAGGTGTTGTGACGGTATGTGGACCAGGGTTTCTGTGGCTGTGAGGGTCAGGTGTTGTGACGGTGTGTGGACCAGGGTTTCTGTGGCTGTGAGGGTCAGGTGTTGTGACGGTGTGTGGGCCAGGGTTTCTGTGGCTGTGAGGGTCAGGTGTTGTGACGGTGTGTGGGCCAGGGTTTCTGTGGCTGTGAGGGTCAGGTGTTGTGACGGCGTGTGGACCAGGGTTTCTGTGGCTGTGAGGGTTAGGTGTTGTGTCGGTGTGTGGGGCAGGCTTTCTGTGGCTGTGAGGGTTAGGTGTTGTGACGGTGTGTGGGGCAGGGTTTCTGTGGCTGTGAGGGTCAGGTGTTGTGACGGTGTGTGGACCAGGGTTTCTGTGTCTATGAGGGTCAGGTGTTGTGACGGTGTGTGGGCCAGAGTTTCTGTGGCTGTGAGGGTCAGGTGTTGTGACGGTGTGTGGACCAGGGTTTCTGTGTCTGTGAGGGTCAGGTGCTGTGACGGTGTGTGGACCAGAGTTTCTGTGTCTGTGAGGGTCAGGTTTTGTGACGGTGTGTGGACCAGGGTTTCTGTGGCTGTGAGGGTTAGGTGTTGTGACGGTGTGTCGGCCAGGGTTTCTGTGGCTTTGTGGGTTTGGTGTTGTGACGGTGTGTGGGGCAGGGTTTCTGTGGCTGTGAGGGTCAGGTGTTGTGACGGTGTGTGGACCAGGGTTTCTGTGGCTGTGAGGTTCAGGTGTTGTGACGGTGTGTGGGGCAGGGTTTCTGTGTCTGTGAGGGTCAGGTGTTGTGACGGTGTGTGGGCCAGGGTTTCTGTGGCTGTGAGGGTCAGGTGTTGTGACGGTGTGTGGGGCAGGGTTTCTGTGGCTGTGAGGGTCAGGTGTTGTGACGGTGTGTGGGCCAGGGTTTCTGTGGCTGTGAGGGTCAGGTGTTGTGACGGTGTGTGGGGCAGGGTTTCTGTGGCTGTGAGGGTCAGGTGTTGTGACGGCGTGTGGACCAGGGTTTCTGTGACTGTGAGGGTTAGGTGTTGTGACGGTGTGTGGGCCAGTGTTTCTGTGGTTGTGAGGGTCAGGTGTTGTGACGGTGTGTGGGCCAGGGTTTCTGTGTCTGTGAGGGTTAGGTGTTGTGATGGTGTGTGTGGGCCAGGGTTTCTCTGTCTGTGAGAGTCAGGTGTTGTGACAGTGTGTGGACCAGGGTTTCTGTGGCAGTGAGTGTCAGGTGTTGTGACGGTGTGTGGACCAAGGTTTCTGTGGCTGTGACGGTCAGGTGTTGTGACGGTGTGTGGGCCAGGGTTTCTGTGGCTGTGAGGGTCAGGTGTTGTGACGGTGTGTGGACCAGGGTTTCTGTGGCTGTGAGGGTCAGGTGTTGTGACGGTGTATGGACCAGGGTTTCTGCGGCTGTGAGGGTCAGGTGTTGTGACGGTGTGTGGGCCAGGGTTTCTGTGGCTGTGAGGGTCAGGTGTTGTGACGGTGTGTGGACCAGGGTTTGCTGTGGCTGTGAGGGTCAGGTGTTGTGACGGTGTGTGAGCCAGGGTTTCTGTGGCTGTGAGGGTCAGGTGTTGTGACGGTGTGTGGACCAGGGTTTCTGGGGCTGTGAGGGTCAGTTGTTGTGACGGTGTGTGGGCCAGGGTTTCTGTGGCTGTGAAGGTCAGGTGTTGTGACGGTGTGTGGGCCAGGGTTTGCTGTGGCTGTGAGGGTCAGGTGTTGTGACGGTGTGTGGACCAGGGTTTCTGTGGCTGTGAAGGTCAGACGTTGTGACGGTGTTTGGACCAGGGTTTCTGTGGCTGTGAATGTCAGGTGTTGTGACGATGTGTGGGCAAGTGTTTCAGTGGCTGTGAGGGTCAGGTGTTGTGACGGTGTGTGGGGCAGGGTTTCTGTGTCTGTGAGGGTCAGGTGTTGTGACGGTGTGTGGGCCAGGGTTTCTGTGGCTGTGAGGGTCAGGTGTTGTGACGGTGTGTGGGTCAGGGTTTCTGTGGCTGTGAGGGTCAGGTGTTGTGACGGTGTGTGGACCAGGGTTTCTGTGGCTGTGAGGGTCAGGTGTTGTGACGGTGTGTGGACCAGGGTTTCTGTGAATGTGAGGGTCAGGTGTTGTGACGGTGTGTGGGCCAGGGTTTCTGTGGCTGTGAGGGTCAGGTGTTGTGACTGTGTGTGGGCCAGGGTTTCTGTGGCTGTGAGGGTCAGGTGTTGTGACGGTGTGTGGACCAGGGTTTCTGTGGCTGTGAGGGTCAGGTGTTGTGACGGTGTGTGGGCCAGGTTTTATGTGGCTGTGAGGGTCAGGTGTTGTGACGGTGTGTGGACCAGGGTTTCTGTGGCTGTGACGGTCTGGTGTTGTGACGGTGTGTGGACCAGGGTTTCAGTGGCTGTGAGGGTCACGTGTTGTGACGGTGTTTGGACCTGGGTTTCTGTGGCTGTGAGAGTCAGGTGTTGTGAAGGTGTGTGGGCCAGGTTTTATGTGGCTGTGAGGGTCAGGTGTTGTGACGGTGTGTGGGCCAGGGTTTCTGTGGCTGTGAGGGTCAGGTGTTGTGACGGAGTGTGGACCAGGGTTTCAGTGGCTGTGACGGTCAGGTGTTGTGACGGTGTGTGGACCAGGGTTTCAGTGGCTGTGAGGGTCAGGTGTTGTGACCGTGTGTGGGCCAGGGTTTCTGTGGCTGTGAGGGTCAGGTGTTGTGACCGTGTGTGGGCCAGGGTTTCTGTGGCTGTGAGGGTCAGGTGTTGTGTCCGTGTGTGGGCCAGGGTTTCTGTGGCTGTGAGGGTCAGGTGTTGTGACGGTGTGTGGACCAGGGTTTCTGTTGCTGTGAGGGTCAGGTGTTGTGACGGTGTGTGGACCAGGGTTTCTGTGGCTGTGAGTGTCAGGTGTTGTGACGGTGTGTGGGCCAGGGTTTCTGTGGCTGTGAGGGTCAGGTGTTGTGACGGTGTGTGGGCCAGGGTTTCTGTGGCTGTGAGGGTTAGGTGTTGTGACGGTGTGTGGGGCAGGGCTTCTGTGGCTGTGAGGGTCTGGTGTTGTGACGGTGTGTGGACCAGGGTTTCTGTGTCTATGAGGGTCAGGTGTTGTGACGGTGTGTGGGCCAGAGTTTCTGTGGCTGTGAGGGTCAGGTGTTGTGACGGTGTGTGGACCAGGGTTTCTGTGTCTGTGAGGGTCAGGTGCTGTGACGGTGTGTGGACCAGAGTTTCTGTGTCTGTGAGGGTCAGGTTTTGTGACGGTGTGTGGACCAGGGTTTCTGTGGCTGTGAGGGTTAGGTGTTGTGACGGTGTGTGGGCCAGGGTTTCTGTGGCTTTGTGGGTTAGGTGTTGTGACGGTGTGTGGGGCAGGGTTTCTGTGGCTGTGAGGGTCAGGTGTTGTGACGGTGTGTGGACCAGGGTTTCTGTGGCTGTGAGGGTCAGGTGTTGTGACGGCGTGTGGACCAGGGTTTCTGTGACTGTGAGGGTCAGGTGTTGTGACGGTGTGTGGATCAGAGTTTCTATGGCAGTGAGGGTCAGGTGTTGTGACGGTGTGTGGATCAGAGTTTCTATGGCAGTGAGGGTCAGCTGTTGTGACGGTGTGTGGACCAGGGTTTCTGTTGCTGTGAGGGTCAGGTGTTGTGACGGTGTGTGGACCAGGGTTTCAGTGGCTGTGAGGGCCAGGTGTTGTGACGGTGTGTGGGCCAGGGTTTCTGTGGTTGTGAGGGTCAGGTGTTGTGACGGTGTGTGGGCCAGGGTTTCTGTGTCTGTGAGGGTTAGGTGTTCTGATGGTGTGTGTGGGCCAGGGTTTCTCTGTCTGTGAGAGTCAGGTGTTGTGACAGTGTGTGGACCAGGGTTTCTGTGGCAGTGAGTGTCAGGTGTTGTGACGGTGTGTGGACCAAGGTTTCTGTGGCTGTGACGGTCAGGTGTTGTGACGGTGTGTGGGCCAGGGTTTCTGTGGCTGTGAGGGTCAGGTGTTGTGACGGTGTGTGGACCAGGGTTTCTGTGGCTGTGAGGGTCAGGTGTTGTGACGGTGTATGGACCAGGGTTTCTGCGGCTGTGAGGGTCAGGTGTTGTGACGGTGTGTGGGCCAGGGTTTCTGTGGCTGTGAGGGTCAGGTGTTGTGACGGTGTGTGGACCAGGGTTTGCTGTGGCTGTGAGGGTCAGGTGTTGTGACGGTGTGTGAGCCAGGGTTTCTGTGGCTGTGAGGGTCAGGTGTTGTGACGGTGTGTGGACCAGGGTTTCTGTGGCTGTGAGGGTCAGTTGTTGTGACGGTGTGTGGGCCAGGATTTCTGTGGCTGTGAAGGTCAGGTGTTGTGACGGTGTGTGGGCCAGGGTTTCTGTGAATGTGAGGGTCAGGTGTTGTGACGGTGTGTGGGCCAGGGTTTCTGTGGCTGTGAGGGTCAGGTGTTGTGACGGTGTGTGGGCCAGGGTTTCTGTGGCTGTGAGGGTCAGGTGTTGTGACGGTGTGTGGACCAGGGTTTCTGTGGCTGTGAGGGTCAGGTGTTGTGACGGTGTGTGGGCCAGGTTTTATGTGGCTGTGAGGGTCAGGTGTTGTGACGGTGTGTGGACCAGGGTTTCTGTGGCTGTGACGGTCTGGTGTTGTGACGGTATGTGGACCAGGGTTTCTGGGGCTGTGACTGTCAGGTGTTGTGACGGTGTGTGGGTCAGGGTTTCTGTGGCTGTGAGGGTCAGGTGTTGTGACGGTGTGTGGACCAGGGTTTCTGTGGCTGTGACTGTCAGGTGTTGTGATCGTGTGTGGGTCAGGGTTTCTGTGGCTGTGAGGGTCAGGTGTTGTGACGGTGTGTGGACCAGGGTTTCTATGGCTGTGAGGGTCAGGTGTTGTGACGGTGTGTGGACCAGGGTTTCTGTGTCTGTGAGGGTCAGGTGTTGTGACGGAGTGTGGAACAGGGTTTCAGTGGCTGTGACGGACAGGTGTTGTGACGGTGTGTGGACCAGTGTTTCAGTGGCTGTGAGGGTCAGGTGTTGTGACCGTGTGTGGGCCAGGGTTTCTGTGGCTGTGAGGGTCAGGTGTTGTGACCGTGTGTGGGCCAGGGTTTCTGTTGCTGTGAGGGTCAGGTGTTGTGACGGTGTGTGGGTCAGGGTTTCTGTGGCTGTGAGGGTCAGGTGTTGTGACGGTGTGTGGACCAGGGTTTCTGTTGCTGTGAGGGTCAGGTGTTGTGACGGTGTGTGGACCAGGGTTTCTGTGTCTTTGACGGTCAGGTGTTGTGACGGTGTGTGGACCAGGGTTTCTGTGTCTGTGAGGGTCAGGTGTTGTGACGGTGGGTCGGCCAGGGTTTCTGTGGCTGTGAGTGTCAGGTGTGGTGACGGTGTGTGGACCAGGGTTTCTGTGGCTGTGAGGGTCAGGTGTTGTGACGGTGTGTGGGTCAGGGTTTCTGTTGCTGTGAGGGTCAGGTGTTGTGACGGTGTGTGGACCAGGTTTTCTGTGGCTGTGAGGGTCAGGTGTTGTGACGGTGTGTGGACCAGGGTTTCTGTGGCTGTGAGGGTTAGGTGTTGTGACGGTGTGTGGGCCAGGGTTTCTGTGGCTTTGTGGGTTAGGTGTTGTGACGGTGTGTGGGGCAGGGTTTCTGTGGCTGTGAGGGTCAGGTGTTGTGACGGTGTGTGGACCAGGGTTTCTGTGGCTGTGAGGGTCAGGTGTTGTGACGGCGTGTGGACCAGGGTTTCTGTGACTGTGAGGGTCAGGTGTTGTGACGGTGTGTGGATCAGAGTTTCTATGGCAGTGAGGGTCAGGTGTTGTGACGGTGTGTGGATCAGAGTTTCTATGGCAGTGAGGGTCAGCTGTTGTGACGGTGTGTGGACCAGGGTTTCTGTTGCTGTGAGGGTCAGGTGTTGTGACGGTGTGTGGACCAGGGTTTCAGTGGCTGTGAGGGCCAGGTGTTGTGACGGTGTGTGGGCCAGGGTTTCTGTGGTTGTGAGGGTCAGGTGTTGTGACGGTGTGTGGGCCAGGGTTTCTGTGTCTGTGAGGGTTAGGTGTTGTGATGGTGTGTGTGGGCCAGGGTTTCTCTGTCTGTGAGAGTCAGGTGTTGTGACAGTGTGTGGACCAGGGTTTCTGTGGCAGTGAGTGTCAGGTGTTGTGACGGTGTGTGGACCAAGGTTTCTGTGGCTGTGACGGTCAGGTGTTGTGACGGTGTGTGGGCCAGGGTTTCTGTGGCTGTGAGGGTCAGGTGTTGTGACGGTGTGTGGACCAGGGTTTCTGTGGCTGTGAGGGTCAGGTGTTGTGACGGTGTATGGACCAGGGTTTCTGCGGCTGTGAGGGTCAGGTGTTGTGACGGTGTGTGGGCCAGGGTTTCTGTGGCTGTGAGGGTCAGGTGTTGTGACGGTGTGTGGACCAGGGTTTGCTGTGGCTGTGAGGGTCAGGTGTTGTGACGGTGTGTGAGCCAGGGTTTCTGTGGCTGTGAGGGTCAGGTGTTGTGACGGTGTGTGGACCAGGGTTTCTGTGGCTGTGAGGGTCAGTTGTTGTGACGGTGTGTGGGCCAGGATTTCTGTGGCTGTGAAGGTCAGGTGTTGTGACGGTGTGTGGGCCAGGGTTTGCTGTGGCTGTGAGGGTCAGGTGTTGTGACGGTGTGTGGACCAGGGTTTCAGTGGCTGTGAAAGTCAGACGTTGAGACGGTGTTTGGACCAGGGTTTCTGTGGCTGTGAGGGTCAGGTGTTGTGACGATGTGTGGGCAAGTGTTTCAGTGGCTGTGAGGGTCAGGTGTTGTGACGGTGTGAGGGCCAGGGTTTCTGTGACTGTGAGGGTCAGGTGTTGTGACGGTGTGTGGGGCAGGGTTTCTGTGACTGTGAGGGTCAGGTGTTGTGACGGTGTGTGGGGCAGGGTTTCTGTGTCTGTGAGGGTCAGGTGTTGTGACGGTGTGTGGGCCAGGGTTTCTGTGTCTGTGTGGGTCAGGTGTTGTGACGGTGTGTGGGCCAGGGTTTCTGTGGCTGTGAGGGTCAGGTGTTGTGACGGTGTGTGGACCAGGGTTTCTGTGGCTGTGAGGGTCAGGTGTTGTGACGGTGTGTGGACCAGGGTTTCTGTGAATGTGAGGGTCAGGTGTTGTGACGGTGTGTGGGCCAGGGTTTCTGTGGCTGTGAGGGTCAGGTGTTGTGACGGTGTGTGGGCCAGGGTTTCTGTGGCTGTGAGGGTCAGGTGTTGTGACGGTGTGTGGACCAGGGTTTCTGTGGCTGTGAGGGTCAGGTGTTGTGACGGTGTGTGGGCCAGGTTTTATGTGGCTGTGAGGGTCAGGTGTTGTGACGGTGTGTGGACCAGGGTTTCTGTGGCTGTGACGGTCTGGTGTTGTGACGGTATGTGGACCAGGGTTTCTGGGGCTGTGACTGTCAGGTGTTGTGACGGTGTGTGGGTCAGGGTTTCTGTGGCTGTGAGGGTCAGGTGTTGTGACGGTGTGTGGACCAGGGTTTCTGTGGCTGTGACTGTCAGGTGTTGTGACGGTGTGTGGGTCAGGGTTTCTGTGGCTGTGAGGGTCAGGTGTTGTGACGGTGTGTGGACCAGGGTTTCTATGGCTGTGAGGGTCAGGTGTTGTGACGGTGTGTGGACCAGGGTTTCTGTGTCTGTGAGGGTCAGGTGTTGTGACGGAGTGTGGAACAGGGTTTCAGTGGCTGTGACGTACAGGTGTTGTGACGGTGTGTGGACCAGTGTTTCAGTGGCTGTGAGGGTCAGGTGTTGTGACCGTGTGTGGGCCAGGGTTTCTGTGGCTGTGAGGGTCAGGTGTTGTGACCGTGTGTGGGCCAGGGTTTCTGTTGCTGTGAGGGTCAGGTGTTGTGACGGTGTGTGGGTCAGGGTTTCTGTGGCTGTGAGGGTCAGGTGTTGTGACGGTGTGTGGACCAGGGTTTCTGTGTCTTTGACGGTCAGGTGTTGTGACGGTGTGTGGACCAGGGTTTCTGTGACTGTGAGGGTCAGGTGTTGTGCCGGTCTGTGGGCCAGGGTTTCTGTGGCTGAGAGGGTCAGGTGTTGTGACGGTGTGTGGGCCAGGGTTTCTGTGGCTGTGAGGGTCAGGTGTTGTGACGGTGTGTGGACCAGGGTTTCTGTGGCTGTGAGGGTCAGGTGTTGTGACGGTGTGTGGACCAGGGTTTCTGTGGCTGTGAGGGTCAGGTGTTGTAACGGGGTGTGGGTCAGGGTTTCTGTGGCTGTGAGGGTCAGGTGTTGTGACGGTGTGTGGACCAGGGTTTCTATGGCTGTGAGGGTCAGGTGTTGTGACGGTGTGTGGACCAGGGTTTCTGTGTCTGTGAGGGTCAGGTGTTGTGACGGAGTGTGGAACAGGGTTTCAGTGGCTGTGACGTACAGGTGTTGTGACGGTGTGTGGACCAGTGTTTCAGTGGCTGTGAGGGTCAGGTGTTGTGACCGTGTGTGGGCCAGGGTTTCTGTGGCTGTGAGGGTCAGGTGTTGTGACCGTGTGTGGGCCAGGGTTTCTGTTGCTGTGAGGGTCAGGTGTTGTGACGGTGTGTGGGTCAGGGTTTCTGTGGCTGTGAGGGTCAGGTGTTGTGACGGTGTGTGGACCAGGGTTTCTGTTGCTGTGAGGGTCAGGTGTTGTGACGGTGTGTGGACCAGGGTTTCTGTGTCTTTGACGGTCAGGTGTTGTGACGGTGTGTGGACCAGGGTTTCTGTGTCTGTGAGGGTCAGGTGTTGTGACGGTGGGTCGGCCAGGGTTTCTGTGGCTGTGAGGGTCAGGTGTGGTGACGGTGTGTGGACCAGGGTTTCTGTGGCTGTGAGGGTCAGGTGTTGTGACGGTGTGTGGGTCAGGGTTTCTGTTGCTGTGAGGGTCAGGTGTTGTGACGGTGTGTGGACCAGGTTTTCTGTGGCTGTGAGGGTCAGGTGTTGTGACGGTGTGTGGGTCAGGGTTTCTGTGGCTGTGAGGGTCAGGTGTTGTGACGGTGTGTGGACCAGGGTTTCTGTTGCTGTGAGGGTCAGGTGTTGTGACGGTGTGTGGGCCAGGGTTTCTGTGGCTGTGAGGGTCAGGTGTTGTGACGGTGTGTGGGTCAGGGTTTCTGTGGCTGTGAGGGTCAGGTGTTGTGACGGTGTGTGGACCAGGGTTTCTGTGGCTGTGAGGGGCAGGTGTTGTGACGGTGTGTGGGCCAGGGTTTCTGTGGCTGTGAGGGTCAGGTGTTGTGACGGTGTGTGGACCAGGGTTTCTGTGACTGTGAGGGTCAGGTGTTGTGCCGGTCTGTGGGCCAGGGTTTCTGTGGCTGTGAGGGTCAGGTGTTGTGACGGTGTGTGGGCCAGGGTTTCTGTGGCTGTGAGGGTCAGGTGTTGTGACGGTGTGTGGACCAGGGTTTCTGTGGCTGTGAGGGTCAGGTGTTGTGACGGTGTGTGGACCAGGGTTTCTGTGGCTGTGAGGGTCAGGTGTTGTAACGGGGTGTGGGTCAGGGTTTCTGTGGCTGTGAGGGTCAGGTGTTGTGACGGTGTGTGGACCAGGGTTTCTGTGGCTGTGAGGGCCAGGTGTTGTGACGGTGTGTGGGCCAGGGTTTCTGTGGCTGTGAGGGTCAGGTGTTGTGACGGTGTGTGGACCAGGGTTTCTGTGGCTGTGAGGATCAGGTGTTGTGACCGTGTGTGGGCCAGGGTTTCTGTGGCTGTGAGGGTCAGGTGTTGTGACGGTGTGTGGACCAGGGTTTCTGTTGCTGTGAGGGTCAGGTGTGGTGACGGTGTGTGGACCAGGGTTTCTGTGACTGTGAGGGTCAGGTGTTGTGACGGTATGTGGACCAGGGTTTCTGTGACTGTGAGGGTCAGGTGTTGTGACGGTGTGTGGGGCAGGGTTTCTGTGGCTGTGAGGGTCAGGTGTTGTGACGGTGTGTGGGCCAGGGTTTCTGTGTCTGTGAGGGTCTGGTGTTGTGACGGTGTGTGGACCTGGGTTTCTGTGACTGTGAGGGTCAGGTGTTGTGACGGTATGTGGACCAGGGTTTCTGTGACTGTGAGGGTCAGGTGCTGTGACGGTCTGTGGGCCAGGGTTTCAGTGGCTGTGAGGGTCAGATGTTGTGACGGTGTGTGCACCAGGGTTTCTGTGGCTGTGAGGGTCAGGTGTTGTGACGGTGTGTGGACCAGGGTTTCTCTGACTGTGAGGGTCAGGTGTTGTGACGGTGTGTGGACCAGGGTTTCTCTGACTTTGAGGGTCAGGTGTTGTGACGGTGTGTGGGCCAGGGTTTCAGTGGCTGTGACCACTCTTTCCACAAGTCCTGCTGGTGTCTCAGCTGGAAACGTTGACTGTACGTACTCCCTTACATAGATGCTGCAGAGACTGCTGAGTTCCTACAGCAATTTTGTGTGTGTTGCTAGTTACCCTGTCGCCCCTTCTCGCCTGCCCATCACCTTTCTCTGGTTCCACTCACCCTTCCTTTCGTCAGTGATCCACCCTACTCCTCTATTAGATTCGTTCTTCTGCAGCACTTTAACTTTTCCAACTCTCATCTCCCAGCCTCTGAGTTCAGTTCCATCCCCTCCCACCAACCTTGTCCCTCATCTGCCAGCTTGTACTTCTACCACTTTCCTCAATTTATCATTCTAGCATCTTTCCCCGTCTTTTCCGGTCCTGATGAAGTATCATTTTACAAAATGTTTACTGCCGTCTGTTAACTGTTGAGTGTTGTCCTCAGCGGACCTGTCATTGTGGCAGCACACCACCAGGTGGGAGTGTTGTCAACAAGGGAGTGGCCATTGCGGCATAAACCCTCCATGTGAGAGTGCTCAGCACAGAGGACCTCCCATTCCGGCAGGACACCACCGGGTGGGCAAGGTACACACAGAAATTGCTGGAGGAACTCAGCGGGTGAGGCAGCGTCTATGGGAATAGATCAGCAGCTTACCTTTCGAGCTGAGACACTTTTCCAGGACTGGAATGGAAGGGGGAAGGCCAGAATAAAAATGCCGGGTGGAGAAGGAGGATAGATGTGATGTGATTGATGATGTCCGTTGGGTGGGAACGATAAAGTGCTGGAGAGAAAGGGATCTGATTGGAGAGGCGAGATGGTGGAAAGGGAAGGAGGAGTGGCAACAGTGGGAGGTGATATGCAGGTGAGAAGAAGAGGTAAGAGCCAGATTGGGGGAAAGAAGGTGAAGGGAGTGGGAAGGATAAAGTTGACTGGAAGGAGAAATCGCTACTCATGCCATCTGGTTGGAGGTTATATAAAGAAAATATAAGGTGCTGTTTTTCCAGCCGGAGGGGGGCTTCATCATGGCATAAGAGGAAGCCATGGACCGACATGTTGGAACGGGAATGATGATAGGAATAAAATTGTTTGGGCACAGGGAGGTTCCACTTTTGGCAGCTGAACAGGAAGTGCTGGACAAAACGATCCCCCCAATTTACGCCGGGTCTCACCAATATACAGAAGGCTGCATCAGGAGCAGCGGATGCAATAGAGGAAGCGTTGCCTCACCTGGAAGAACCTCTTTGGGCGATGAATGGAGTAAGGGAGGAGATGAATGGGCAGGTGTAGTATTTCTCTCACTTTCAGGGATCAGTGCCAGGAGGAACATCAGCGGAAAAGGAGAAATGAAGGGAGCGATTTCTACAGAAACCGGAAAGTTGGGGAGAAGGTAAATCTGTGTTTAGACCACAAGACATAGGAACTGAATCAGGCCATTCGCTCCATCAAGTATGCGCCACCCTTTCATCATGGCTGACCAATTTCCCTCCCGAATCCATTCTTCTGCCTCCTAACGGAACAATTCATGCCCTGAGTGATCGAGAACCTATCAGCCTCCGCCATATTTACACTCCATCACCTGCCAACACATCCACCTGTGGCAACGAAACCAACACATTCACCACCTGCTGATCTCAGCCAGGCAATTATAGGCCGGTGAGACTGATATCAGAAGTGCGAAATCTATTGGATGGTCTAAAGTCAAGTCTTCTGAATGGCCTCGGCCCGAAACGTCGAATGTATTCTTTTCCATAGACGCTGCCTGGTCTGCAGAGTTCCTCCAGCATTCTGTATGCGTTGCTTGGATTTCCAGCATCTGCAGATTTTCTCTTGACTGTGACAATCAGTTGTATTCATGTTTACGGACAGGAAGCTGGTTTACCATTTTATCTGGAACTGGACACTTTAGTTTTGAAGACTATGAGTGCGATTTTGTACTGTGAACAATGTGACCACTGTGCTCTAAATGTTTTTGTTCTATTTGAGTTCCTTCCTGTAAAACGTTTGAATAACTTGTGTTTATGTTGTTGTGACCGCGGCTTTGCCATGTGTCTGTGACGCTGCTGCAAGTCTGTTTCTCAGCGCACCTGCCTTTGATGCCATTTTCCGTACACAACCGTAAAGGAAAAGACAATAATTGTTACTCCGGATCCGAAGCAGCAATAAAAAAGGAAACACACAGTCATCCCTCACCCTTCTCCCACTCTCCACCCTCTGAGTTAGAGGGAAATCAGCTTGTGTTTGAATCCAGCAGCGGACAAGTGTGTGTGTCCTTAGCAGAACAGATGTGTTAGTTCAGAATGTTCTTTCCCACCCGTCTGCACTTATCTCATCCGTACAGCTGTATTATCGCCATACTGAGGGGTCGTGGTCAGCACAATAATCTTAGTTCTGCAGGCTTGCAACTGAACTGGATAAATACAGGCTGTCAGGTCACAAAGCTTTAACAGCACACAACTGTTAACCCTCTCTTCCCCCCTCCCCTTCTCTCTGTGCCACCCTCACCTTCTCTCTACGTCTCTCCCCCCGCTTTCCCTCACCCTTCTCCCACTCTCCACCCTCTGAGTTAGAGGGAAATCAGCTCGTGTTTGGATCCAGTAGCGGACAAATGTGTGTGACCTTGTCAGAACAGAGGAGTCAGTTCAAAACGTTCATTCCCACCCGTCTACACTTATCTCATCTGTACAGCTGTATTATCGCTCTACTGAGGGGATGTGATCAGCACAATAATCTTAGTTCTGCAGGCTTGCAACTGAACTGGATAAATACAGGCTGTCAAGTCACAAAGCTTTAACAGCACACAACTGTTAACCCTTTCTTCCCCCTCCATCCCCTTCTCTCTCTCTGCCACCCTCCCTCACCTTCTTTCTACATCTCTCCCCTCGACTCTACCCCACCCTCCCCCCTCTGTTAGAGTTACAGGGAAACCAGCTTGTGATTATATCTGTGAACAATCCGCAAGGCCTCAAAACGTTAACAACACACAGCACTTCTGACTTTATATTTCAAATGTTCTTCCACAGGGCCGGTGACTTTAAATGCCTTGGTGCTACCAGTTCAGAGAGCTGACACGTAAGTGCTGTCACAAAGAAGGCACAGAGCTTCCACTGCTTGAGAAGTTGCACAAATTCAGCTTGTTGTCCAAAACTTTGTCAAACTTCAATAAATGCATGATAGACAATACCCTGTCTGGTTGCATCACAGCCCGCGACAGAAACCAGTTCCCAAGAACGGAAAGATCTACAGAAAGTGTTGGACACTCCCAGCCCAGCAAAGAGAAATTCAGCACATCTACAAGGAGCGCGGCCACAGGAAAGCAGCATCAATGATAACCATCCCCACCCACTCAGACCACGCTCTCTTCTCGCTGCTGCCCTGGGGAAGCAGGTCCCTCACGTGTGGACACATTTTCCAGGCCTCTGCAACTCATCGTCTCAAAATGATGAGTTTGTCAGTCTTTGTGTGGAGTTTTTTTATCGATTCTATTGTATTTTTCTGTTCTACTGTGAATGCCAGCAAGAAAATGAATATCATGGCTGTATGTGGTTACGTATCTGTACTGTCAGAATAAGTTTAATTTCAAATTTGAGCAAAGGCACAAAAGCTCACAAACATCCATCCAGAGGAAGAGTGAGACACACACGCACATACTCAGACACACACACACACACACACACACACACTGACACAGCGATCCACGCGTGCTCACGCAGACAGGCACACATTGATATATCATAATATGATATGTTTTAACCTACAATTTGAGAAGGAGAAGGGAAAATTGGATGTGTCAACATTACAGATGAACAAAGGGAACTATGGAGCTATGAGGGAGGAGCTGACCAAAGTTCAGTGGAACAATACCCTCGCAGGGAAGACAGTGGAACAACAATGGCAGGTATTTCTGGGAATAATGCAGAATGTGCAGGATCGGTTCATTCCAAATAGGAAGAAGATTCTAAGGGGGGGGGGGGGCGGCCGTGGCTGCGAGGGAAGTAAAAGGCAGTATAAAAATAAAAGAGAAGAAGTATAACATAGCAAAGATGAGCGGGAAACCAGAGGACTGGGAAGCTTTTAAAGAGCAACAGAAGATAACAAAAAAGGAAATACGCCAAGAAAAAATGAATTACGAAGGTAAACTAGCCAAGAATATAAAGGAGGATAGTTTAGGTTTAGGTAAAGCTTCTTTAGGTATGTGAATAGCAAAAAAAAAGTTAAGACCAAAATTGGACCATTGAAGACAGAAACGAGTGAATTTATTATGGGGAACAAGGAAATGGCAGATGAGTGAACAAGTACTTTCGATCTGTCTTCACTAGGGAAGACACAAACAATCGCCCGGATGTAATAGTGGTCAAAGGAACTAGGGTAAAGGATGAACTGAAGGAAATTTATATTAGGCAAAAAACGGTGTTGGATAGACTTTTGAGTCTGAAGGATGATAAGTCCCCGGGAACTGACGGTCTACAACCCAGGGTACTTACAGAGGTGGCTCTAGAAATCGTGGAAAATAATTACCAATGTTCTATAAATTCAGGAACAGTACCTGCTGACTGGAGGGTGGCTAATGTTGTCCCACTTTTCAAGAAAGGAGGGAGAGAGAAAACAGGGAATTATAGACCGGTTAGCCTGACGTCAGTGGTGGGAAAGATGCTGGAGTCAATTATAAAAGATGAAATGAAGACACATTTGGATAGCAGTAGAAGGATCAGTCTGAGTCAGCATGGATTTATGAAGGAAAAATCATGCTTGACTAATCTTCTGGAGCTTTTTGAGGATGTAACTATGAAAATGGACAAGGATGTAGTGGATGTAGTGTACCTGGACTTCCAGAAAGCTTTTGATAAAGTCCCACATAGGAGATTAGTTGGGAAAATTAGGGCACATGGTATTGGGGGCAGAGTACTGACATGGATTGAAAATTGACTGGCTGACAGGAAACAAAGAGTAGCGATTAACAATTCCCTTTCGGAATGGCAGGCTGTGACCAGTGGAGTACCGCCAGGTTCGGTGCTGGGATCGCAGCTGTTTACAATATACATTAATGATTTAGATGAAGGGATCAAAAGTAACATTAGCAAATTTGCTGATGACACAAAGCTGGGTGGCAGTGTGAAATGTCAGGAAGATGTTATGTGAATGCAGGGTGACTTGGACAGGTTGGGTGAGTAGGCAAATGTATGGCAGATGCAGTTTAATGTGGATAAATGTGAGGTTATCCACTTTGGTGGCAAGAACAGGAAGGCAGATTACTATCTAAATGGAGTCAAGTTAGGAAAAGGGGAAGCACAGGGAGATCTAGGTGTTCTTGTACATCAGTCAATGAAAGCAAACATGCAAGTACAGCAGGCAGTGAAGAAAGCTAATGGCATGCTGGTCTTTATAACAAGAGGAATTGTGTATAGGAGTAAAGAGGTCCTTCTGCAGCTGTACAGGACCCTGGTGAGACCCCACATGGAGTATTGTGTGCAGTTTTGGTCTCCAAATTTGAGGAAGGACATTCTTGCTATTGAGGGAGTGCAGCGTAGGTTCACAAGGTTAATTCCCGGAATGGCGGGACTAACATATGTTGAAAGATTGGAGCGACTGGGCTTGTATACACTGGAATGTAGAAGGATGAGAGGGGATCTGATTGAGACAAATAAGATTATTAAGGGATTGGGCACGCTGGAGGCAGGAAGCCTGTTCCCGCTGATGGGTGAGTCCAGAACTAGAGGCCACAGTTTAAGAATAAGGGGTAGGCCATTTAAAACAGAGATGCGGAAAAACTTTTTCACCCAGAGAGTGGTGGATATGTGGAATGCTCTGCCCCAGAAGGCTAAGTCTCTGGATGCATTCAAGAGAGAGTTAGATAGAGCTCTTATAGATCGCGGGGTCAAGGAACATGGGGAGAGGGCAGGTACTGATTGTGTATGATCAGCCATGATCACAGTGAATGGCGGTGCTGGCAAGAAGGGGCGAATGGCCTACTCCTGCACCTATTGTCTATATTGTCTATATATATTGACATAAATGTGCACACAGGCCGTGAGACTCATACAAAACACAGACAGACACACACAAACATCAAGATGCACACACGTGCACGCACAGACACATATAAGGTACCTACAGACTGACACACATCAATAGAGACAAACACGCAAAGACTCAAATACACACCCAGACACTCACAAACATACCAGCACGCAGAGACGATACATAGACACAGAAACACACCCATGCACACACAGACAAACACACAGACACAGGCACATAGACACAAAAGAAGATACAAACGCATGCACCACACACACATGCACACACAAAAACAACTTTCACATCTCCCTCTCCAGCTCTCCACTGGATTTTCTGTGCTTTCAATTTTCGATTTGTTTCATTCTTCTGAAATCTGCAATTCCAGGCCTGGAGCCATCATTCAGTTGGCAAAGCGTTTGGACGCTGCGTCCTCTCGGGGCAAACTAAAGGAGTTTTTTTTTCTCACTCTCTGCTTAATGTGTTTCATATGACCACACGACTCCAAGAACTTCGAGGACTGCTGGTCCGCTGCACAAGTGAGCTGCTCTTTTAATCTCAAGGGAAAATCGTAGATCTGGCAAATCTGTTGGAATTCTTAGAAGAAATAAAAATCAGGATCGACAAAGGAAACTCGGTTGATGCACACACACACACACACACGCGCACGCGCACGCGCACGCGCACGCGCACACGCACACACACACACACACACACACACACACACACACACACACACACACACACACACACACACACACACACACACACACACACACACACACACACACACACACACACACACACACACACACACACACGTACGTGACAATCATAGCAGAACCCAAAAAGAGCAGGGTGAACTGCCTCAATGAGTATCCCCCAGTGGCGCTCACATCTATGGTGATGTATTTTATCCACAATGTTGAAGTGCTTTGAGGGTTTGGTCATGACTAGAATCAACTCCAGTCTGTGCATGGACCTGGACCCACTGCAATTTGCCGATCGCCACAATATGTCTACAGCAGATGCAATCTCACAGGCTCTCCACTCAGGCTTAGATCACCTGGACAATAGCAATACACAAGTCAGGCTGATGATTACAGCTCAGCGTTCAACACAATCAGACCCTCAATTGTAATCAACAAGCTCCAAAACCTGGGCCTCTGTACCTCCTTCTGCAACTGGATCCTCACCAGGAGACCACAGTCTGTGTGGATCAGAAATAACATCTCCCCCTTGCTGACAATCAACACTGACACACCTCAACGATGCGTGCTCAGCCCACTGCTCTACTCTCTCTACACCACGTCTGTGTGTCTAGGCTCATCTATAAACTTGCCGATGACACAACTATTGTTGGTGGAATTTCAGACGGTGACGAGGAGGAGTACAGGAGTGAGATAGATCAGCAAGTTGAGTGGTGTCGCAGCAACAACCTTGCACTCAGCATCATGAAGACAAAGGAATTGATTGTGGATTCAGGAAGGGGGAAGTCGAGGGAAAACACACCAGTCCTCACCGTGGGATCAGAAGTGAAAAGGGTGAGCAGTTTCCATTTCCTGCTTGTCAACATCTCTGAGGAACTATCCTGGGCCCAACATATTGATGCAGTTACAATGATGGCACAACATCGGCTATATTTCATTCGGAGATTGAGGGGGATCGGTCTGTCACTAAAGACACTTGCAAATTTCTACAGATGTCCTGTGGAGAGCATTCTAACTGGTTGCATCACTGCCTGGTGTGGAGAGGCCACTGCACAGGATCGGAAAATGCTGCAGAAAGTTGTAAACTCAGCCAGCTCCTTCATGGGCACTGGACTCCACAGCATCCAGGACACATACAAAAGATGATGCCACAAAAAGGTGGCATCCATCATTACGGACCCCCATCACCCAGGACATGCCTTCGTCTCATTGCTACGGGACCCTGAAGAGACACTCAATGTTTCAGGAACAGCTTCTTCCCTCCACCGTCAGATTTCTAAATGGACAATGAACTCAAGAATATTTCCTCAGTATTTTCCCTCACGTTTGCCACTACATTTCAAATTTAATTTTATAAATACTTGTTCTAATTTATAGTTTTTATTACTATGTATTGCAATGTACAGCAGACACAAAGGAACAACTTCCATGACATATGCGATTGATATTAAACCTGATTCCGATACACAAACACACACAGCTGGGCTCAGATGTACAACACTCCCACATTCCTCCCTTTGTGACACCCTGCTTGCTCCGTGGCCCCCGGTATGAAGCTCAAACTGTTGCAACACCTGCCCTTTAAATTCATGGCTGAGGCTGTGTTGTGTCTGTTGACTGTTTGAGTTCAATATTAAATGAAGAGCATTGAATGGGAAGGAAGGTTTGAATAGAAGAATAAAGATCTCCTCTGAAGGTATATGGGGACCTGGTGAGAGCGTACATGGAACACTGTGCACAGGTCTGGTCTCCCTCCCGGAGTCAGCCTGTGGGATGAAGGGAATGAAGAGATTTCCCAGATTGATTTAGGAGGTGAGGTTGTCCCGCCCACTGACACCCCTCAGCCAATGGAGGCTAGAGTCTCCCAGGGGTGTTCTCTGATTGGCTGTGAGTGTGTTCGAGGGCGGACTGCTGCCGGGAGCCAGAGATGTCAGTCACAGTTTGTTCCCAGAATCAAAGCAAGTTCCCCGAGGCTCAAAGTTCAAAGTAAATTTTATTATTATTTTTATTTTTTTTAAATTTTTATTGAACACAAATAAAAACAGATACACTAAACATATGCTAACAAAGCCAGAGAATCACACAATAGCAGCAACGAATATATAACTATTAACTTTAAATATACAAATAAACAATGAAATCCACTCTAAATACTGATGGACAGAAGGAACTGTATCTAAGAGGAGTCACAAAACAGGAACATTTACAGAGATAACCCAAAACGTTGACAGATTTGTACAGTCTTTACAGCCTTCTGATTATGGGAAGTTTTCAGAGTATAAACGTATAGTTTGAAGTCTACGTAAAAATATAAATGAAGGTTTCTTCTTGCTGTGATTGCATTTATGGATATAACATTTACTGCAAATTAACAAAAGATTTATAATAAAGAAATGATCCCTATGAGATTTGGTGTTATTAGTAAACCCAAATAAGACATTTTGAAAACAAAAAGTAAAATCCACATTAATATATTGATCTATAAATTGACAAACATCAACCCAAAATGCTTTAACACATTCACAATCCCAAAATAGATGAAATAAATCTTCTGAATATAAACCGCAAAAAGAACAGTTAGTTTCAATATCAGAATTAACCTTTGTTAATTTGTTTGGATAATATGTATGTATAATTTTAAATAAGCCCCAAATACTCCTCCACCTCAGATTCCCCAAGCAACTATTCAAAGAACTAACAGAGTACATATAAGTCGCCACATACAACTCCTACAAACTTACAGAGCAAAGCTACAGAATGGTAACTATATCTGGATCACTGAAAGATCAGCCAGAGTGCAGAAGACAACAAACTTCGCCAATGCAAATAAACAACTAGAACATGAAATAACCGCAGCGGCTGCCGATAGATGTCCGGTGCTCTCAGCGCTCCCTGTTCAATCTGACAGGACAAGAAACAGTGAGGCGCAAAGGTAAACTCGTGTTTCAGAAAATCAGAAATAGAGAAGGCGTGGCCATTCGGCCCCTTGCACCTCTTCTGCCCTTCACTCAGAACATGCTTGACTTTTGACCTCAGCACCACTTTCCTGCAACTTCCCATCACCGCTGAGCCCCAGGATATGTCTATTCAATTTAGAAACCTTGTGGAGATAATTGCAATGATTCACTGCACTCTGGGTGAGGAAATTTCTCCTCATCTCAGTCCTGCTGAGTTGTCCTCGGATTTTGAGACTGTGAGCACTGGTTCCACACCTTATGGGAAACATCATTCCAGCCCTTCCGCTGTAAATATCCTGTGAGATTGCATTTCTCTAATTCTGAGAGAGGAATGTGATCTGTCTCAGTCAAACCACCTCTTATTTCACTCATTTTGAGACAGTCCCAGTACGATGATTTGTTGTGGGAGCATCTCTATGGACAGCAAGTGAGGGCAGTTATCCTGTGTTGTTCCACAGCCTGATGGTTGAGGGGTAGTAACTGTTCCTGACCCTGGTGGGGCGAGTCCTGAGGCTCTTGTACCTTCTACCTGATTACAGCAGTGAGAAAAGAGCCTGCCTGTGTGGTAAGCCTGATTACAGCCGCCTGTATCACCGTCCCCTCTGGCCTGCCCTATCCGGGACCAAAGGGATTGTGGAGAGCGAATGTGGTACTCTGTCGAGTATCACTGTGATCCGTCCCCTCTGGCCTGCCCTATCCGGGACCAAAGGGATTGTGGAGAGTAAATGTGGCACTCTGTCGAGTATCGCTGTGATCCGTCCGCTCTGGCCTGCCCTATCCGGGACCAAAGGGATTCTGGAGAGTAAATGTGGTACTCTGTCGAGTATCACTGTGATCCGTCCCCTCTGACCTACCCTATCCGGGACCAAAGGGATTCTGGACAGTGAATGTGGTACTCTGTCGAGTATCACTGTGATCCGTCCCCTCTGGCCTGCCCTATCCGGGACCAAAGGGATTGCGGAGAGCAAATGTGGTACTCTGTTGAGTATCACTGTGATCCGCCCCTCTGGCCTGCCCTGTCCGGGACCAAAGGGATTGTGGAGAGCAAATGTGGTACTCTGTCGAGTATCACTGTGATCTGTCCCCTCTGGACTGCCCTATCCGGGACCAAAGGGATTGTGGAGAGTAAATGTGGTACTCTGTCGAGTATCACTGTGATCCGTGCCCTCTGGCCTGCCCTATCCGGGCCCAAAGGGATTGTGGAGGGTAAATGCAGTATTCGGTCGAGTATCACTGTGATCCGTCCCCTCTGGCCAGCCTTATCCGGGACCAAAGGGATTCTGGAGAGTAAATGTGGTACTCTGTCGACTATCACTGTGATCCGTCCCCTCTGGCCTGCCCTATCCGGGACCAAAGGGATTGTGGAGAGTAAATGTGGTACTTTGTCGAGTATCACTGTGATCCGTCCCCTCTGGCCTGCCCTATCCGGGACCAAAGGGATTGTGGAGGGTAAATGTGGTACTCTGTCGAGTATCACTGTGATCCGTCCCCTCTGGCCTGCCCTATCCGGGACCAAAGGGATTCTGGAGAGTAAATGTGGTACTCTGTCGAGTATCACTGTGATCCGTCCCCTCTGGCCTGCCCTATCCGGGACCAAAGGGATTGTGGAGAGTAAATGTGGTACTTTGTCGAGTATCACTGTGATCTGTCCCCTCTGGCCTGCCCTATCCGGGACCAAAGGGATTGTGGAGGGTAAATGTGGTACTCTGTCGAGTATCACTGTGATCCGTCCCCTCTGGCCTGCCCTATCCGGGACCAAAGGGATTCTGGAGAGTAAATGTGGTACTCTGTCGAGTATCACTGTGATCCGTCCCCTCTGGCCTGCCCTATGTGGGACCAAAGGGATTCTGGAGAGTAAATGCGGTATTCTGTCGAGTATCGCTGTGATCCGTCCCCTCTGGCCTGCCCTATCCGGGACCAAAGGGATTGTGGAGAGTAAATATGTTACTCTGTCGAGTATCGCAGTGATCCGACCCCCTGGCCTGCCCTATCCGGGACCAAAGGGATTGTGGAGAGTAAATGTGGTACTCTGTCGAGTATCACTGTGATCCGTCCCCTCTGGCCTGCCCTATCCGGGACCAAAGGGATTGTGGAGAGTAAATGTGGTACTTTGTCGAGTATCACTGTGATCTGTCCCCTCTGGCCTGCCCTATCCGGGACCAAAGGGATTGTGGAGGGTAAATGTGGTACTCTGTCGAGTATCACTGTGATCCGTCCCCTCTGGCCTGCCCTATCCGGGACCAAAGGGATTCTGGAGAGTAAATGTGGTACTCTGTCGAGTATCACTGTGATCCGTCCCCTCTGGCCTGCCCTATGTGGGACCAAAGGGATTCTGGAGAGTAAATGCGGTATTCTGTCGAGTATCGCTGTGATCCGTCCCCTCTGGCCTGCCCTATCCGGGACCAAAGGGATTGTGGAGAGTAAATATGTTACTCTGTCGAGTATCGCAGTGATCCGACCCCCTGGCCTGCCCTATCCGGGACCAAAGGGATTGTGGAGATTAAATGTGGTACTCTGTCGAGTATCACTGTCATCCGTCCCCTCTGGTCTCCCTGCCCCTTATTATTCTTGTCTGTGATTGCAGTGTGACAATCTCTGCCCCAATGTCCCCTCTTTCTACAAACCCCGTTTCTGTCCTTAGCGAAGTGTCCTCTTCATCTGCACCGTCCGCACGATCCTGCCACCCGTTCTGGGTTCTTCTTCGGGACCCGAACTCCATCTCCTCACTACCGGTTCTCTGTGCACACTCTCGCTTTCCCCCAGTCCCTTTAAAGAGTCAATTGCGCTCCCTATTCATCAGAATTTATGTCACCCTGGGGCCAGGTCTGACACAGCGAATTGAGATTAGTTAACTTAAACGAGTGGGCAGGCTTGGGTCTGAGACAGTTTGGAAAAGTCTGCACTGCCAACTGGACATACTGATCTGTCCAGGGGTTTGCCGGCATTGGACTCTCACGTATCCTTAAAACGAGCTATAAAGTACGCAAGGGATTCTCCTTTTTTCTGTAGTTATCGGGTAAATTCACCAAAATCCGCATGCAGTCGGGCTGTCATTCAAATGGGTTCCCTGACCTCAGTGATCCACCGTGCCATGGCTTGTATTACATCAGCCCCTCTGGTGGCTCCCGGTCACCTTCGGGCATCTGCCTGGGAAAGGGGAACCCTCTCTCTGTCCCTGTCTGAGAGGTTCCATATATAACCCTGAGGAGTGGCACAATTCCCCGGGCATGGTCTGGAAAGGGGAACCCACTCCCTGTCCCTGCCTGAGAAGGTTCCATATATAACCCTGAGGAGTGGCACAAGTCCCCGGGCAGGGTCTGGAAAGGGGACCCCACTCCCTGTCCCTGTCCGAGAGGTTCCATATATAACCCAGAGGAGTGGCACAAGTCCCCGGGCAGGGTCTGGAAAGGGGACCCCACTCCCTGTCCTTGGCCGAGAGGTTCCATATATAACCCTGAGGAGTGGCACAAGTCCCTGGACAGGGTCTGGAAAGGGGAGCCCACTCCCTGTCCCTGTCCGAGAGGTTCAATATATAACCCTGAGGTGTGGCACAAGTCCCCAGACAGGGTCTGGAAAGGGGAACCCACTCCCTGTCCCTGTCCGAGAGGTTCCATATATAACCCTGAGGAGTGGCACGTCCCCGGGCAGGGTCTGGAAAAGGGAACCCAATCCCTGTCCCTGTCTGAGAGGTTCCATATATAACACTGAGGAGTGGCACAAGTCCCCGGGCAGGGTCTGGAAAGGGGACCCCACTCCCTGTCCCTGTCCGAGAGGTTCCATATATAATCATGAGGAGTGCAGGCAAGTCCCCGGGCAGGGTCTGGAAAGGGGAACCCACTCCCTGTCCCTGCCCGAGAGGTTCCATATATAACCCTGAGGAGTGGCACAAGTCCCCGGGCAGGGTCTGGAAAGGGGAACCCACTCCCTGTCCCTGCCCGAGAGGTTCCATTTTTAACCCTGAGGAGTGCAGGCAAGTCCCCGGTCAGGGTCTGGAAAAGGGAACCCACTCCCTTTTTCAATGAATTCTGGTAAAGCCCCTGGTCCGGATGGTTATACTACTGAATGTTTAAAATCCTTTTCTTATATACTCGCTCCTTGGCTTTGTAAAATTTTCAAAGATGCGTTTACTGTAGGTAAATAACCACAATATTTTTATGATGCCTCCATTTCTCCAATTCTTAAAAAAGATAAAGATGCCACTGAATGTGCATCCTATCGGCCAATATCCTTGCTGAATACGTATTCTAAGATTTTTACCAAAATTTAGGCCAGCAGATTAGAAAATGTATTACGTCAAATTATCTCTAAAGATCAGACCGGATTTATTAAAAACTGTTGTTCATCTTTTAACATTAGAAAATTAATTAATATAATTTATACTTCTTCATCTAAAATACCAGAATGTCATTTCCTTAGATGCTGAAAAAGTATTCGATAGAGTTGAATGGCTATATTTATTTAATACGTTGCAGAATTTTTATATTAGGTGGGTAAGGGACTTATAAGTTATCATTATATGCTGATGATTTGTTACTATACATATCTGACCCTGAGAGATCTATTCCTGCTATTTCATCCTTGCTTGCTCAGTTTAGTAGCTTTTCTGGCTACAAACTGAATTTTAATAAGAGTGAATTATTTCCATTAAATATGCAAGTTCCAATTTATAAACACTTACCATTTAAAGTTGTCACAGATCATTTTACTTATTTGGGTATTAAAATTACCAAGAAACATAAGGGTTTATTTAAAGTTAATTTTTTACCTTTAATTGAACAAATGAAGCAACTTGTTACCAGGTGGTCCCCATTATCTCTGTCATTGGTTGGTCGAATTAATACTATCAAGATGATAGTATTACCCAAATTTTTATATTTATTCCAAGCATTACCAATTTGTATTCCTAAATCTTTTTTTGATATTATTGACTCCAAAATATCCTTGTATTTGTGGCAAAATAAAAATCCTAGATTAAGTAAAACATATTTACAGAAGCCTAAGAAGAAAGGTGGTTTTGCTTTGCCAAACCTGAGATTTTACTATTGGGCAGTTAATATTCAATATTTAATATTTTGGACACAAGAATCGGTCATAGCACCTTGCCCACAATGGGTAAATTTGGAGTGTAAATCTGTACAAGACTTCTCAATGTTTTCCATTTTAGGATCTTTGCTTCCTTTTGCTTTATCTAAACCGAATAAACAAATAACTAATCCTATATTTAAACATACATTAAGAATATGGTTTCAATTTTGTAAATTCTTTGGCTTGCATAATCAAGCCCTATTATATCTAACTTCCTTTTCCAGCCCTCTTTTAAGGACCAAGCCTTTGTGTTATGGAAAACAAAAGATATAACATGTTTTCATGATCTATTTTTAGAGAACAGTTTTATGTCCTTTGAACAGCTATCCAACCTAAAACTCATTTTTTCAGATACTTGCAAGTTAGAAATTTCTTGAATGTTAGTATTTTCTGAAATTATGTCCAATGGACATTACAGAAAAAATTCTAGCTCTGAATCCTTGCCAGAAGGGTTAAGTAGCCATCATTTATCATATGATCATGAAAATACAGCCAGGAGTATCAGAAATAATTAAGAAGGAATGGGAAAAATAACTTCACTGTCTTATACCCACAGAGCAGTGGGAGAAAATTTTACAATTAGTCAATTCTTCTTCTATTTGTGCTAAACATGCGTAATACAATTTAACGTTGTTCATAGGGCTCACATGTCCAATGATAAACTCGCTCGATTTTATTCTTATGTTAGTCCAACCAGTGACAGATGTCATTCTGAAGTCGCTTCATTGACCCACATGTTCTGGTCTTGCCCCTGTTTGCAAAATTATTGGAAATATATTTTTGGTATTATTTCAACAGTTCTGAATATCAAATTGCAACCGCATCCTATTACTGCAATTTTCGGTTTACCAATGGTGGATAATAGTCGTTTATCCCCCCTCAGCCCGGCGGATGATTGCATTTGTTACATTAATGGCTAGAAGATCTATCCTATTGAACTGGAAAGAAATTAATCTCCAACTATATTTCTGTGGTTTTCTCAAACTATTTCTTGTTTGAGTTTAGAAAAAATTACAAGTGTTGTCTTTGACCCTTCAGTTAAATATGAAGAAACTTGGAGACCATTTATTCAACATTTTCATATGAGCTAAACTGACTTTTCCTAAACCTTACTTTTATTGTCCTTAATTATTTGGATGGAGGTGCGGAGTTATTGACGCTACTGTGTATAATTGATATAATGCAATGGCCCATGTTGGTTAGGATTTTTTTCATTTATTTGGGGGGGGGGGTAGGGTTTCTTATTTTCTCCATTTTTTGTAACCACTATGAGTTTGGGAGGTTATTATCATCTATTTGTATTTATACCTTAACCTATTAATTATGTACTCTCAAGCTCTTTGTATTCATGTTTCATTTATGTTTGTTTAAAATCAATAAAAAGATTTAAAATGAAAGGACTATTCTGAGGAAAGGGTGGAATTGGCGCAACGGGCCGAGTGGCCAGGAATGCTCCTGTTTCTTATTTTCTAAAGCACGAGTTTACCTTTGCGCCTTGTTCTCCCTTGGTTTTCAGCCATTCGGATTGCACAGGGGAGCGGTGAGAGCTCCGGAGATCCACTGGCAGCCGCTGCGGGGCAGCTCCCGTCTCCCAGCAGGAAGGGACGAGTCTGGGAGACAATAGGCCCCGATCCTCGGCGGGGAAAGGCCGGGCGCCCTCCGTGTAGCTGAAACATCTCACGGAACCTCCGCCGGTCTCTTCAGCTCTGCCTTCGAAAGGATTCACGACCCGCCGGTGGTGCAGCCGAAACCCGAGGCGCAGCTCCCGGTCTCCGGCATCACTCGGTCCCGGTTCCAAACACCGGCTCGGCCGGGCCCTCAGCGTCCCTCCCACTGACAGCTCGCAGCCAGTGAGAGCATCTCTCTCCCAGCGGTGATCGCTGATTGGCTGTTTGTGTATGAGGACGGGCTGCTACTAGGAGCTGGAGATGTCAGTCACAGTTTGTTCTCGGAATTAAAGGAAATCCCGGAAACTCAAATTTAAAAATAAATTTTATTATCGGAGTACAGATAAGTCAGCACATACAACCCCGAGAAGCATTTTCCTGCGGACATACTTAGAAAAAGTATAGAATAGTAACCATAACAGAAGCAGGCAGTGAAAGATCAGCCAGAGTGCTGAAGGTAACAAACTGTGCAAATGCAAATATGGAGAAACAGGATAAATAACAAGAGCATGAAATAACCGCAGCGGCTGCTGATGGATCTCCGGAGCTCTCACCGCTCTCCTGTGTAATCCGTCAGGCTGAAGGCCAAGGGAGAACAAGGCGCAAAGGTCAACATCGTGATTTAGAAAATAAGAAACAGGAGCAGGCGTTGCCATTCGGCCCGTTGCACTGTTCTGCCCCTCACTCTGAACATGGCTGATCTTTGACCCCAGCGCCACTATCCTGCAACGTTCCCAACATCGCCGAGCCCCTAAATATGTCCGTTTATTTTAGGAAACTTGTGGAGAAAACTCCAAATATTCACCGCAATGTGTTGGGGAAATTTCTCCTCATCTCAGTCCTGCTGAGGTGACCTCGGATTTTGAGTCGGATTTCCACTGCCCAGCCAGGAGAAACATCATTCCTGCCCCTACCCTGTAAATACCCTGTGAGACTGTGTCTGTCTCAATCAGGAAGCTTCTCCATGTGAACCTTGTGTTCATGAAATTGGTGACAGTTCTTTCAGACCAGCAGCTTTGACCACAAGAACACCAGACAGTGGTCAGCACGGAATGTCCTGCAGTTACTGCAGGAGAAGGACTGGATGGACACAGTGGAGTGGTTCCCTGAGCAGACAGCCCAGACCATCTGGCAGAATGCCTCATCACCAGATCTCACCGACAGGCACCAAGACCTCACCTGTCTGGCAGCGAGAGGGCCCCTCCCAGTCTGATCCTTGCTGCATGCCCGGAGATCACTCCCACAGCGCGCTGCCCCGAGATTACTGCAGTGGAGACGAGAGGGCCCCTCCCAGTCTGATCCTTGCTGCATGCCCGGAGATCACTCCCACAGCGCGCTGCCCCGAGATTACTGCAGTGGAGACGAGAGGGCCCCTCCCAGTCTGATCCTTGCTGCATGCCCGGAGATCACTCCCACAGCGCGCTGCCCCGAGATTACTGCAGTGGAGACGAGAGGGCCCCTCCCAGTCTGATCCTTGCTGCATGCCGGGAGATCACTCCCACAGCGCGCTGCCCCGAGATTACTGCAGTGGAGACGAGAGGGCCCCTCCCAGTCTGATCCTTGCTGCATGCCGGGAGAGCACTCCCACAGCGCGCTGCCCCGAGATTACTGCAGTGGAGACGAGACGGTCACTCACCTCTTTGCGCACTGTGGACTGGCGAAGATCTGTGGAGAAAGATGCAAGGGCCTGTGCCACAGCAGCTGCGTGACAGAAGGCTCACTGATCCTCGGGCTGTTCCCAGGACGCGCAGGAAAACCGACAGCGAGTGCTGCTGGAAGATCATCAACTCGGGGAAAGACGCTCGAAACTTGTTGGCCTGCCATCAAATCGAGATGTCCGGAGAGCAGGGGTTCCCAACCTGGGGTCCACGGTTACTGGTATTGGTCGATGGCATTTAAAAAAAAAGTTTACGAAGCCCAGTCGTACAGGAATGCTGCCGACTGGCACATTCCAGACTACAGGGACACCACTGGAACTACAGGGATCCTCTACACTGGACAGGGAGTGGTCTGATTGGCTGAGGAAGCCTCACAGTTATTGTAGTAGTGAACCCGGGGGGGGGGGGGATACATGGCTTCTCCTTTCAGCGCAGGACTTCAATCGTCTTCCAGGGGAAGGTCCTTCCGACCGCAGGGATGAGGCCTTTGGAGATTCAGCTGACGTTTTTGTCGCACTGGGTTTTTAAGAGATGGGGATGCTAGCCATTCGGCCAACCCTCCTCTGCTAGTAGCCGGGCTTAAGACAGTCCATGGCCGCGTTTTCTTATCTGTTGCCCGTTTAATGTGTTTTTGATCCCACACTAAACATAGAAATGGCCAGAATTTCCACTGAACACATCCAGCAGCAGAATGTTCATTCCCGGAGACTGCAGCGCGCGTAGTGGACAATCGCGGTACTGCAGGGGATCAGCAACTCCCGGAACGCGAAAGCATTCTGAATCAGGAAGTGCTGGGAGTTAACATGGCTTCGAAAGGACAGCTCGAGAGTTTAACCGAGGAGGCAATTTGTTCCATCTGCCTGGATTTCTTCACCGATCCGGTTATACTAGAGTGTGGACACAACTTCTGTCGCTCTTGTATCACACGGTATTGGGAAACGGAGGAGAGAAACTCCTGCCCGGAATGTAGAGCGGTGTTTGCTGACCGCACCCTCAGGGTGAATCGGGCCTTAGTAAATCTGGCTGAAAAAGCTCGAAATCTAAACCTGTATCCCAAAGGGAAGGAAAGTAAACTTCACTGTGAGGAACATGAGGAAGAACTGAAGCTGTTTTGTGAAACGGACAAGACACTGATCTGTGTGATCTGTGCAGTGGCGGAGGAACACCGAGAGCACCGCTTCAGGCCGATTAAAGAAGCTGTTAAAAACTATATGGTAAAAACTAACGTTAGTTCATAACTTAAAATATTTCCTTTGTCCTACATATCATCACACGAGCTTCCATAACCAACACATCATTCTTTGCTACTTCTGCCATTTCCAACGGGATTCTAGCATCTCTCCGTCCCACAGCCCACCTCCGCACCCCGAACTCTCCGCTCTCCATACGGATCGCGCTCTACGTCCTGTATCTATCCACTCGCTCCTCCCCACTGATCTCCCTCCTGGTACTGACACCTGCAAGCGGGACAAGTGAATCACCTGACTCCTAACCTCCTCCCTCGTCACCATTCAGGGACGCAAACAGCCCAGTTCCTCCCGTTTCCTCCATGGTCGATTGTCCTCTCCTATTAGATTCCTTCTTCTCCAACTCTTTACCTCTTCCACATGTCCCCTCTCAGCTTCTCACTTCATCACCCTCCCCCACGCTACCCCTCACATTGTCTCACCCGTCAGCTGTCAGCTGGTTCTCATTCCCAACCTTTTTATTCTGGCTTCTGTCCCATTCCTTCCCAGTCCTAATGAAGGGTCTCATCCCGAAACACCGACTGTTTATTTCCCCTGAATAGATGCTGCCTGACTCACTGAGTTCCTCCGGCATTTTGTGTGATAATCGGGTTTGATCACCCGTTTCTTTTGATGCATCTTTATTTCTATTTCCTTCACTCTCTGACTTCCAGGATCAGCTAAAATCTTCCTTAGACTCTCTCACAAAAAAGAAATCAGACTTCCAGGAAAAAGAGCAGCAACAGAAAGAGAAGATTTCCGGAGTTCGGGTGAGGCTTCCTGAGCGGAATTTCTGATATTACTGTCGAGTTTTGCTCCATTTAATGCAGAATAGCCGAGAATCGCAGCTCCAGTGACCTGGGTCCGATCCTGACCTCTGCTGCTGTCTGTGTGGAGTTTCCATGCTCTCCCTGTGGCCATGACGGTTTTAGACACATCCCAAGAACATGCTGGTTAAATGGTTAATTACAATTAACCCTGTGAAGGTGGGGGAGGGTATATGTGAATCAGGTGGGAGTTAATGGGTCAATGGGGGGAATAGGTTTCAGGAAAACGTGAGGGAATGGGGTTGACGGGAATGTCTCAGAAGTAGTATGGACCCCAATGGGCCGAATGGTCACCTTAATGTCATAAGGAAATACAACACAGCAATGCAGTATATTAATCTTCACCTTTCCTTCGACAGAAACAGTCACACAGTGTTCAGACCCACATCACATCCCAGTTTGCTGAACTGCGCCAGATTATCACTGAGAAAGAGCAGAGCTTACTCAGGGATCTCAGGGAAGAAGAGAAGAGGATTCTCAACCCAATGGAGAAAAATCTTCTTAAGATTCAAGAGAATATAAGGATTATTCAGGAGGAAATCACTAAGTTAAAGGAACAGATGGATCAAAAAGACAGTGTGATGTTTCTCAAGGTGAGGGATTACATTTCAATTTGTTTCTGTCAAAGGGCACTAAATGAACAGTGGTATATTTGAAATAAACACAGCACAGAGGCCAATTCTAACTAATCAATTGTCGCTGCTGGCGACCTCACACAGAGTGTTCTCCTTGCATGACAAACCTCCGATCACTCCGCTAATGACATTCTAAAATGTCGGAGACAGATATTCGATCCTTTATCAGCAACATACAATATTTAAGCGATGAAATTTCAGCATTATTAATCATAAATTAAACTGCAATTAATCGGTCAACAAAAGATATGGCATCTGCCAGTCCCAGGATCAAAACAACACAGAACAAAGTATGAATACGTAACTTATTCCCTTCACTTTTACCACGTCCCCACTCACGTGACTGGTTATCGTAATAAACACATAACACAGAATACAACGCAGACAGAAAACAGACGTGTTGCTCCTACACACAGCATTTACAAATGGCAGTAAACTGTTTCTCACCAGACAATTGATGCAACTATTCAGGGTTGATGTTTTCCAAAAACTGGATTTCCACAACTTCTGTACATCCCAGGACAGAATGCAATCTTCTCTGAAATGATTTACTCTGATCATAACACAGAGCTGCTGATTGTGTCCTTAATTAGAACATTAAATATCCTCTAAAACTCCCATTAACACCCAGTTCTAGTCACAGGCTGTGAGTGTGTCTGGTGCGGTGGGTGTGAGGGTCTCTCTGTCAATCAGTGAGAACAAAGAATGTGACCCACACATCAGACTTAGCCTCCATATCCGGTTTCCATCAGATTACGGAAACTTTCACTGTCTCTACTTTTTCGAATTATTTTTACATGGGATTGTGTCCCGTTCTCTGTCATGAGCAGGCCATTCAGTCCATCTTCTATCAATTTCCCCTCTGCACAAACCTCCTGCCACCTACTCACCGCACCCAGCAACAATGCCCCGAAATCCCTGGCCCCTCACGTGTTTATCCAGCCTCCCCATTACATTCAATCTCTGCTGTTCCATTTCAACCACTCCTGTGGCACTGAGTTCCACATTCTCCTCACGAAATTTCTTGTGGGATTTACTAAAACCTCCTGGCATTTTATCTTTGACTGAAGGTCTCCCCACAAATAGAAACATGGAAACAAAGAAAACCTCCAGCACAATACAGTCTCTTTGGCCCACAATGCTGTGTCGAACATCTACTGACTTTAGAAATTACCTCGAGTTACACATAGCTCTCTATTTTTCTAATCTCCATGTACCTGTGTGGGAGTCTCTTGAAAGACCCTATTGCATCCACCTCCACCTTCATTGCCGGCAGCTCATTCCACCCATTCCAAAACACTTACCCGACATCTCCTCCGTACTACTTCCAAGCACCTGTGTCCTCTCGTGTTCGCCATAATGAGGTACTTTTTCCACCTTCGCGCAATCAAATCCATCACTAATCTTAAATTGTTCAATTTTATCATTCTGACGCTTTATCCAGATGGTAATGCACAGCCTGTCCTGTCTTTCCTGTAAGTTCCATCTTCTCAGTAATGGTCTGAATTTCAGAAACTTTCCCTGTAATTTACCCCGTGGTTCTGTATTGCTGGTGTGTGTTTGTGACTGTGGGACTGGGAATTTTCAACACCTTGTAATGATTTGGATGAAATTCAGGATGTGGACATTAAGTCCAAGTCTAATCAGATTTGTGCTTTTATTTATTTCAGGAGGAAGCTCATCGAAAGAGGAGGTAGGACATGCTCTTCACTGAAACCCTGTATGGATTTGTAAAATACTTCAAAATTCCAGTTTATCACCAGCAGTTTAATATTTACAGAATCAGTGACGATGTCCAGGAATTGTCAGTGACAGATGAGGCCCTACCGGTTAAAAAATTCGATCGCTTCTATTTGTCGAACACAGTGCTGAGAGAAACACTTGATGCCATTAACCGAGGTAAAACTTACAAAGATTCATTTTTACTTATTCATGAAACACAATTAATTTATAAGCTGAAGCAAGGATTGGCTGTGATAATGGACTGAAGGGGAACTGAAGTTTATTTCACATCAACCCCACCGACTGGGAGGCATCACTGTCACATGGTCAGCTGGAGATGTCAGACCCCTGAACACACCAGCACAGGGTCACAATACAACCAATACACGGGACTGGCAGATGAACCACTGTGTCCTGATTCCAGACACACTGCACTAACACACCAGGACATGAGTTTGAATCTACCACAGGAGCTGGTAATTTAATACTGACTTGATGATATTGTAGGGAATAAAAGCGAGTATCAGTGTGGTGACAGGGATTGTCCTCTGTGCCCTGTGAGTGCAGACTCTGACTGACACAGGTCTTCCCCCTTCTGGAACCACAACTCTCACTGTTGTTAGAGGCAGAAGAGGGGAGCAGTAGGGACAGGGGACTCAATTGTCAGGAGACAGACAGGAGAATATATGGACGGGAATTGGACACCCGAATGTGCCAAGGTCAGGGATGTCTCCGATCGTGTCTGCAGCATTTTAGAGAGGGAGGGAAAACAGCCAGATAACTTGTTGCATTTTGGGACCAATTACATCGGAAGTAAAAACAAAGAGGTCCTGAAAAGAATCTGGCTAGCTTGGTAGAAAGCTCAGAAACAGCACCCCCAGGGTTGTAATTTCTGGATTGCTGCCTGTGCCACTTGCTGGTGAGGGTAGAAACAGGATAATTTGACAGATAAACATGGCTGAGAAGATGGTGCTGGGGACAGGGATTCAGGTTCTTGGATCATCGGGATCTGTTCTGGTGGAGGAATGACCTGCTCAAAAGGGATGGGTTGCACCTCGACCCGAGGGAGAACAATATTCTCACAGAGAGGTTTGATAGAGCTGTTGGGGAGGGTTTCAACTAATTTGGTGGGGTGCGGGGTTGGAACTGGAGTGAAGGGATAGGACTGATGGTAAAATGCAAAGATAGCATGCAGTCAGACTGTCAGATATGGCGGACAGATGAGAGGAGAAAATTGCAGCCAGCAAGGTGAGTATCAGTGCATTAGGGATGCAGAATTAAAAAGGGTAGCAGATACAGTACACAAAGTGTTATATCTCAATGCATGGAGTATGAGAAATAAGGTGGATGATCTTGTTGCAATATTACCGATTGTCAGGTATCACGGAATCGTGGCTGAAGGATGGTTGTAGTTGGGAGCTGAATGTCCAAGGTTACACAATGTATCAGTGGTATAGGAAGGTCGGGTGAGGGGGTGACGTGGCTCTGCTGGTAAATCAGCAGCAAGATGTGACATAGGATTGGAAGATGTTGAATTTTGTGGATTGAGGTAAGAAACTGCATAAGTAAAAATGACACTGACAGCAGTCATATACAGGCCTCCCAACAGTCAGTGGGTTGAGGCCCACAGATTACAACTGGAAATAGAAAAGGTTGATGAAAAGGACAATGTTATGATAATCACGGGAGATTTCAACATGCAGGGCAATTGGGAAAATCAGGTTGGTAAAGGATCTCAAGAGAGTGAGTTTGTTGAATGCAATGTGATGGCTTTCTAGAGCAGTTTGTCGTTGAGCCTACTCGGGGAACAGCTCTACTGGATTGGGTGTTATGTATTGAACCAGAGGTGAGTAGTTAAAAGAAACCTTAGGAGGCAGTGCTCACAACGTGACTGAGTTCAACTTGAAATTTGATAAGGAGAAAGTAAAGTCTGACATTGTAGTATTTCAGAGGAGTGAAAGAAATTACATTGGTCTGAGAGAGGAGTTGGCCAAAGTAAATTGGAAGGAGATGCTGGCAGGGATGAGAGAAGAGCAGAAATGGTGTCAGTTTCTGGGAGAATGTGAGAGGTGAAGGATAGATGTACTCCAAAAATAAATAAATACTAAAATGGCAAAATAGTAAAACCGTGGCTGATAAGGGAAGACAAGTTATTGTAAAGGCAAAAGAGAGGGCATACAACTAAACAAAAATTAGTAGGAAGACAGAGGATTGGGAAGCTTGTAAATATCTACAGAGAGGAACTGAAAGGATGATTGGATGGGAAAAATAAACAAGAAATTGATTTAAATTGACTTTATTACTTACATCTTCATATACATGAGGATTAAAATCTTTACGTTACGTCTCCATGTAAATGTGAAATGTGCAATTTATAGTAATTTATGATGAATAATATGTATAACATGCTGGTCAATGTAACATAGAAATACAGTTGTGTCAGCACGAGTTAATCAGTCTGATGGCCTGGTTGAAGAAGCTGTCCCGGAGCCTGTTGCTCCTGGCTTTTATGCTGCGGTACTGTATCCCGGATGGTAGTAACTGGTACAGTTTGTGGTTGGGGTGACTCTGGTCTCCAATGATCCTTCAGGCCCTTTTTACACACCTGTCTTTGTAAAACAAGTTAGCAAACAATACCAAATTGTTTTTCAAGTATTGTAAAAAAATATAACAGAGATGAGAGTGGATATAGGACCGCTGGAAAATGAGGCCGGATATATAATAACGCGGGATAAAGAGATGGCAGATAAACCAAATATTTTGCACCAGTCTTCACCGTGGAAGACACTAGCACTGTGCCCGGTGTTGAAGAGTGTGAGGGAAGAGAAGTGAGTACAGTTACTGTTACAAGGGAGAAGGTGCTCAAAAAGCTGAAAGACCTAAAGGTACATAAGTCACCCGGACCAGATGAACTGCACCCTAGTGTTCTGAAAGAGGTTTTGACATTGTGGAGGCATTTGAAATGATCTCCCAAAAATTATTGGACCCTGGCATGGTGCCAGAGGGCTGGAAAATTACTCTTTAAGTAAGAGGGAAGGTAACACAAAGGAAATTACAGACCAGTTCGCCTCACCTCTGTGGTTGGGAAGAAATTGGACTCAACTGTTAAGTATGAGGTTATGGAATACTTGGTGACACTGGACAAGATAGGACAAGTCAGCATGGCTTCGTTAAGGGAATATCCTGCCTGACAAACCTGTTGGATTCTTTGAGGAGATTACAAGCAGGATAGATGAAGGGGATGCAGTGGATGTTGTATATTTGGAATCTCAGAGGGCCTTTGACAAGGTGCCACACATGAAGGTAGTAACCAGGTTAAGAGGCCAGGGTATTACAGAAAAGTTACAGGCATGGTTAGAACATTGGCTGATTGGCAGGAAACAGCGAATGAGAGTAAAGGGATCCTTTTCTGGTTGGCTGCCAGTGACTCATGTTCCACAGGGGTCAGCATTAGGACACCTTCATTTTATGCTGTATATCAGGATCTCGCTGATGGAATAGACCATAAGATATAGGAGCAGAAATAGGCCATTTGGCCCATCGAGTCTGCTCCACCATTCAGTCATGGGCAGATCCAATTCTTCCAGTCATCCCCACTCCCCTGCTTTCACCCTATACCCTTTGATGCCCTGGCTAATCAAGACCCTATCCTCTCTGACTTAAATATGAATTGGCCTTAACAGCCACTTGTGGCAACAAATTCCACAGATTTTCCACACACTGACTAAAGTAATGTCTCCGCATCTCAGTTCTAAAAGGAAGTCCTTCAATCCTGAAGTCATACCCTGTTGTCCTGGAGTAGATGGCTTTGTTTCCAAGTTTGCATATGATACAAAGATTGGTGGAGGGGCCGGTAGTGTTGAGGAAACAGTTAGGCTGGACAAGGACTTGAATGAGGAGAATGGGAAAGAAAGTGGCAAATGATATACAATGTTGGAAAATGCATGGCCATGCACTTTGGTCGTAGAAATAATGTGCAGATTTTATTTTCAAATGGGGAGAAAACCCAAAATGCTGAGATGAAAATGGACTTAGCAGTAATTCTGCAGAACACACTAAAGGTTAACTTGCAGGTAGAGTCAATGGTGAGGAAGGCAAATCCAATGTTAGTATTCAATTCAAGGGGTTTAGATAGCATTCAATCCAAGAGCAGGGATGTGATGCTGAGGATTTATAAGGCACTGGTGAGGCCTCACCTTGAGTATTGTGAACAGTTTTAGGCTCCTCATCTAAGAAAAGATGTGCTGGCATTGCAGAAGGTTCATTTCATAAGGATGTATCCGGGAATGAAAGGGTTATCATACGAGGAACGTTTGATAGTTCTGTGTCTGTACTCGATAGAATTTAGAAAGATGAGGGGGGATCTCATTGAAACCTTTCGAATGTTGGAAGTCCTGGACAGAGTAGATGTGGAAAGGATGTTTCCCATGGTGGTGGAGTTTAGGACAACAGGGCACAGCCTCAAATTAGAGGGGCATCTATTTAAAGCACATGTGAACAAATCTGAGCCAGCAGCTGGTGAATTTGTGGAACTTATTGTGTGCATTTAAGGCAGAGCTTGATAGGTTCTAGATTGGACACAGTATCAAAGGTTACGGGGAGAAGGGAGTGGGGCTGAGGAGGGAACAAAAGGATCAGCCATGATTGAATGGCGGAGCAGACTCGATGGGCAAATGGCCTAATTCTGCTCCTATGTCTTATGGTGATCAGACCACTACATCAAAGCATTGTGAGAATGAGCTCGGACACACCAACAAGCATTGACATGGGTCAAGATTTCATCTCGGGAGAAGCACACACAGCATAAACGGCCTGGCAAAGCTCCCTCACACACATACACAGGAAGGACTGGCAGATTGTAGTCAGAGCCTCAGCAATGTACGTTGTTATTTCCCTCAGTAACCTGGAAACCAATCTCTTCAGAGACAGTCATTTATTCATTTAAACAACTCAATCACATGTGACACATTGTCAACACACACCAGACATGTGATGACACACTGTAACATACAAATTCTTCAATATGCACACTCTCCTTCAATGTGTATACACACCAGACGAATATTTACCACAATCAACAGACACACACACACACACACACACACACACACACACACACACACACACACACACACACACACACACACACACACACACACACACACACACACGATATACTATCAGAGTGTGACACACGGCCACAGAAGTAGGCACAAATTCCCATTTAGGATTGAAATCTGCCGTCCTTACCCAGTCTGTCTGTTCTGTGGCACTGAGCTGCCCTCTGACGTGACGTCACATCAACACTTCACAGACAGACTCCGGGGTGAGATTCCTCAGGAGGATGATCTGGGAGGGTTTGATGGATGTTGAACTCACGGCCCACTTCATCAATCTGCAAGACTAAGATGTCTTCTTGAGCATGGCCCATTTTTAGATAGATAGATACTTTATTCATCCCCATGGGGAAATTCAACATTTTTTTCCAATGTCCCATACACTTATTGTAGCAAAACTAATTACAACCAATACTTAACTCAGTCAAAATATGATATGCATCTAAATCACTCTCTCAAAAAGCATTTATAATAGCTTTTAAAAAGTTCTTGTGTGTGTTTAACCTTTAACCATTTCCCTTCTGTGCACCTGCCCAAATTTATTTTAAAATATTTTATTTTTACCTGTTTCTACAGCGTCTGAGGTCAAATTCCATTTACCAACCTCCCTCTCCATGAGAATATTACCCGATAGACCACTCAGAAAAATTTCCCATCTCACTTTCAATCTGAGGCCTCTGGTTCTGTACTCCCATTTCTTGGAAAAACAAACGTTATTTAAGCTCCTTATGAATTATTTACCTCGATAACGGGTCATACCTGAACATCCTACAGTACAGCTGAATAGCCTGCCATGTGCAGAAGTTCGCTGATGACACGGCCATAGTGGGGTGTGTCAGGAATGGACAGGAGGAAGAGTATAGGAAACTGATACAGGACTTTGTGATATGGTGCAACTCAAACTACCTGCATCTCAATATCACCAAGACCAAGGAGATGGTGGTGGACTTTAGGAGATCTAGGCCTCATATGGAGCCAGTGATCATTAATGGAGAATGTGTGGAGCAGGTTAAGACCTACAAGTATCTGGGAGTACAGTTAGATGAGAAGCTAGACTGGTCTGCCAACACAGATGCCTTGTGCAGGAAGGCACAGAGTCGACTGTACTTCCTTAGAAGGTTGGCGTCATTCAATGTTTGTAGTGAGATGCTGAAGATGTTCTATAGGTCAGTTGTGGAGAGCGCCCTCTTCTTTGTGGTGGCGTGTTGGGGAGTCAGCATTAAGAAGAGGGACGCCTCACGTCTTAATAAGCTGGTAAGGACGGCGGGCTCTGTCGTGGGCAAAGTACTGGAGAGTATAACATCGGTAGCAGAGCGAAGGGCGCTGAGTAGGCTACGGTCAATTATGGAAAACCCTGAACATCCTCTACATACCACCATCCAGAGACAGAGAAGCAGTTTCAGCGACAGGTTGCTATCGATGCAATGCTCCTCAGACAGGATGAGGAGATCAATACTCCCCAATGCCATTTGGCTTTACAATTCAACTGCCAGGAGTAAGATATGTTAAAGTGCCAGGGTTAGGACTCAATGTATTTAAGTAAACTACTTAAGAACTTTTTAAAAGCTATTATTAATGCTTTTTGAGAGGGTGATTTTAGATGCATATCATATTTTTACTAAGTTAAGTATTGTATGTAATTAGTTTTGCTACAATAAGTGTATGAGACATTGGAAAAAATGTTGAATTTCCCCATGGGGATGAATAAAGTATCTATCTATCTTATCCACTCTCTGCTTTTAACCCAAGCCCCCAGGCCTGGTAACATCCTCCTGAAGCCTCCTGTCCAGTGTAATGACATCCTCCCCATATTTGGGAACCGGAAATGCAGACAACGCTCCAAGTGTGGTCTATCATCGACATCAAAGGCCTTGCTGAATTTCATGTGGACAGTGTGGAATAGGCTGATGAATACAGGACTGAAGGTGTTTTTTTAGATTGGGACAAGAAGGGCGGCGTGGGAGCTAAATTCTGAAGGAAGGCAGTTTTTAAAAAAAAAACAACTTTGCGTACAAGAACGGCGAGACTGCGCAGGACGGCGTGGAGAGTTTAAAAAGATGACCACCCTATACAGCGGGCAGCGGAGTGGGTGGCAGCAGGGTGTAGGGCTTTGGCTCAACGGGTTTAGGCGGTAACGGGAAGAGGCGAGAGCGAGGCACCGACTCTTTTTCTCCCCTTGGCAAATCGGCCCGGACAGACGGGGGAACAGTAGGGCACATTAGCCAATGGTTTAAAAAGTTTGTGTATTTGGCGAAGTAAGTGGGTGAGTAGACCTATCTTTCTTTGTTTCATTCCTGTAGAATTAGGTAGCATGTCTGCAGGGTCAGTGCTTTGTTCAGGGTGTCAGATGTGGGAATCCTGGGAGACCTCCAGCCTCCCTGATAGCCACATCTGCACCAGGTGAACCGAGATTCAGCTCCTCGGAGACCGTGTTAGGGATCTGGAGCTGCAGCTTGATGACCTACTGCTTATTAGAGAAAATGAAGAGGTGATAGACAGGAGCTACAGAGAGGTAGTCATCCCTAGGCTACAGGGGTCAGAAAACTGGGTGACTGTCAGGAGAGGGAAGGGAAATGCCCGGATAGTGGAGAGCACCCCTGTGGCTGCCCCCCTCAGCAACAAGTATATCGTTTCGGATGCTGTTGAGGGGGATGACCTGACAGGGGACGGCCACGGTGACCGGGTCTCTGGCACTGAGCCTGGCGCTGTTGTGCAGGAGGGAAGGAGGGAGAAGAGGAATGCGGTAGTCATAGGGGATTCCATAGTCAGGGGAACAAACAGGAGATTCTGTGAGCCTGGTAGAGATACCCGCATGGTGTGCTGCCTCCCAGGTGCCAGGGTACGGGATGTCTCGGCATTGGGTCCAGAATATCCTGAAGGGAGAGAGCGAGCAGCCAGCTGTCTTGGTACATGTTGGTACCAATGACATAGAGAGGAAAAGGGAGGAGATCCTGAAGAGAGATTTCCAGGAGTTAGGAATGAAGCTGAGAAGCAGGACCTCCAGGGTAGTAATCTCAGGATTGCTACCTGTGCCACGTGCTAGCGAGGGCAAGAATAGTAGGATCAGGCTGATGAATGCGTGGCTGACAGACTAGTGCAGGGGGCAGGGCTTCAGATTCTTGGATCATTGGTATCTCTTCAGGGGGAAGTATTACCTGTTCAAAAAGGACGGGTTACACCTGAACCATAGCGGGAATGTTTAATAGAGCTGTTAGGGAGGGTTTAAACTCATTTGGCAGGGGGATGGGAAACCGGAATGATAGAGTGGAGGAGGAGGAAAACGGAAATAAATCTAAGATAGAGAGCAGTAAAGATGTCAGGAAGGACAGGCAGGTGATGGGGCAAATTTGCAGCCACTGGGATGAGTTGCAGTGCAATCAAAACAAAAAGTACCAAATACTGGGCCTAAGGTGTTATACTTAAATACACACAGCATAAGGAATAAGGTGGATGATCTTGTCGTACAGCTACAGATTGGCAGGTATAATTTTGTGGCCATCACTGAGACGTGGCTAAAGGATGCATGTCTGCAAGAGCTGAATGTCCCAGGATACACGGTGTATCGGAAGGATAGGCAGGTAGGCAGATGGGGTGGCGTGGCTTTATTGGTAAGAAATGATATTAAATCATTGGAAAGAGGTGACATAGGATCGGAAGAATCTTTCTGGGTTGAGCTGAGAAATAGCAGGGGTAAAAGGACCCTGATGGCAGTTATCTACAGGCCTCCTAACAGCTGCAGTGAGGTGGACTACAAATTACAACAGGAAATAGAAAAGGTTTGCTAGAAGGGCAGTGTTATGATAATTGTGGGGGATTTTAATATGCGAGTGGATTGTGAAAATCAGGTCGACACTGGATCTCAAGAGAGAGAATTTGTAGAATGTCTACGAGATGGCTTTTCAGAACAGCTTGTTGTTGAGCCCACTAGGGGATCAGAGGTACTGGATTGGATATTGTGTAATGACCCAGAGGTGATTAGAGAGATTGAGGTGAAGGAGATGTTAGGAGGCAGTGATCGTAACATGATTGAGTTCACTGTGAAATTTGAGAAAGAAAAGCCGAAATCCGATGTGTCGGTATTGCAGTGGAGTAAAGGAAATTACAGTGGCACGAGAGAGGAACTGGCCAAATTTGACTGGAAAGGGACACTAGCGGGAGGACGGCAGAGCAGCAGTGGCTGGAGTTTATGCGAGAAGTGAGGAATGTGCAAGACAGATATATTCCAAAAAGGAAGAAATTTTCGAATGGAAAAAGGTTGCGACCATGGCTGACAAGAGAAGTGAAAGCCAAAATAAAAGCAAAGGAGAGGGCATTCAAGGAAACAAAAATTAGTGGGAAGACAGAGGATTGGGAAGTTTTTAAAAGCTTACAAAAGGAAACTAAGAAGGCCATTAAGAGGGAAAAGATGAACTATGAAAGAAAGCTAGCAAATAATATCAAAGAAGATACTAAAAGCATTTTCAAGTATATAAAGAGTAAAAAATGGGTGAGAGTGGATATAGGACAGATAGAAAATGATGCTGGAGAAATTGTAATGGGAGATAAGGAGATGGCTGAGGAACTGAACGAGTATTCGCATCAGTCCTCACTGAGGAAGATATCAGCAGTATACCGGACACTCAAGGGTGTCAGGGAAGAGAAGTGTGCGCAGTCACAATTACGACAGAGAAAGTACTCAGGAAGCTGAATAGTCTCAGGGTAGATAAATCTCCAGGACCAGATGGAATGCACCCTTGTGTTTTGAAGGAAGTAGCTGTGGAGATCGCGGAGGCATTAGCAATGATCTTTCAAAAGTCAATAGATTCTGGCATGGTTCTGGATTAGTGGAAGATTGTAAATGCCACTCTGGTATTAAAGAAAGGGGCAAGGAAGCAAAAAGTAAATTATAGACCTGTTAGCTTGAGAAATGGTTGGGAAGTTGCTGGAGTCAATTGTCAAGGATGAGGTTACCGAGTACCTGGAGGCATATGACAAGATAGGACAAACTCAGCATGGTTTCCTTAAAGGAATATCCTGCCTGACAAACCCATTGAAATTATTTGAGGAGATTACAAGTAGGCTAGACAAGGGAGATGCAGTGGATGTTGTGTATTTGGATTTTCAGAAGGCCTTTGACAAGGTGCCTCACATGAGGTCGCTAAACAAGATAAGAGCCCATGGAATTACGGGAAAGTTACATATGTGGATAGAGTGTTGGCTGATTGACAGGAAACAGAGAGTGGGAATAAAGGGATTCCATTCTGGTTGGCAGCCAGTTACCAGTGGTGTTCCACAGAGGTCCGTGTTGGGGCCGCTTCTTTTTACGTTGTATATCAATGATTTGGATTATGGAATAGATGGCTTTGTGGCTAAGTTTGCTGATGATACAAAGATAGGTGGAGGGGACGGTAGTGCTGAGGAAACAGAGAGTTTGCAGAGAGACTTGGATAGATTATGAGAATGGTCAAAGAAGTGGCAAAAGAAATACAATGTTGAAAAGTGTATGGTTATGCATGTTGGTAGAAGAAATAAACGGGCAGACTATTATTTAAATGGAGAGAAAACTCAAAGTTCTGAGATGCAATGGGACTTGGGAGTGCTCGTGCAGGATACCCTTAAGGTTATCCTCCAGGTTGAGTCGGTGGTGAAGAAGGCGAATGCAATGTTGGCATTCATTTCTAGATGAATAGAGTAGAGGAGCAGGGATGTGATGTTGATGCTCGATAAGGCACTGCTAAGACTTCACTTGGAATACTGTGTGAAGTTTTGGGCTCCTTATTTAAGAAAGGATGTTCTGACATTAGAGAGGGTTCAGAGAAGATTCACTAGAATGATTCCTGGAATGAGAGGGTTAAGATATGAGGAACATTTGACCGCTCTTGGACTGTACTCCGTGGAGTTTAGAAGAATGAGGGGGAAGTTCACAGAAACATTTTGAATGTTAAAAGGCATAGACAGAGTGGATGTGGCCAAGTTGTTTCCCATGGTGGGGGAGTCTAGTACCAGAGAGCATGACTTAAGGATTGAAGGGCGCCCATTCAGAATGGAGATGTGAAGAAATTTTTTTAGCCAGAGGGTGGTGAATCTGTGAATTTCTTGCGGCAGTGGAGGCCAGGTCATTGGGTGTATTTAAGACAGAGATTGATAGGTATGTGAGTAGCCAGGGCATCATAGGTCATGGTGAGAAGGTGGGGGAGTGGGACTAAATGGGAGAATGGATCAGCTCATGATCAAATGGTGGAGCAGATTCGAAGGGCCGAATGGCCGGCTTCTGCTGCTTTGTCTTATGGTCTTATTTGAATGCACCAGTATACGTAATAAGGATCTTGTAGCACAGGTAGAGTTTGACAGGTACAAACTTAGGCAGGTATGACTTTGGTCGAAGGAATAAAGGCATAGACAATTCTGTAAACAGGGCGAAATTCAAAAATCAGAGGTGCAAAGGGACATGGGTGTCCTTGTGCAGGATTCCCTGAAGGTTAACTTGCAGTTTGTGTCAGTGGTAAGATTGGCAAACTCAATGTTTGCTTTCATTTCGAGAGGATTAGAGTACAAGAGCAAGGATGTAATTCTGAGGTTTTAATAAGGCATTGGTCAGACCACACTTGGAGTATTGTGAGCAGTTTTGGGTCCCTTCTATCGGAAAACATGTACTGGCATTGGAGGGGGTTCAGAAGATTCACAAGAATAATTCTGGGAATGAAAGAGTTAACATATGAGGAGTGTTTGATGGTTCTGGGCCTGTACACATCGGAGTTTAGAAGAATGGCTGCTTTATTATCCCTCTCAACCCTATTCTCCCGCCTCCTCCCCATAACTTTTGAGACTCTGACTGATCAAGAAGTTTACTTATTAACTTCTGCTTTAAAAATCAAGCAGGAGAAAATCTGCAGATGCTGGTATTCCAAGCTGCACAGGTCCTGATGAAGGGTCTCGCCAGATCTCTCTGACACCTGACTGGAGAGAGTTGATGTTGGGAGGATGTGGGTGGGTCGAGAACGGTAAGCACAGCCTCCGACTATAGGGATGTCCATTTAGGACAGAGATGAGAAGGAATTCCTTTATCCACAGGATAGTGAATCTGCCACAGGCAGCTGTGGAGGCCAAATAATTGAGTATATTTAAATCAGAGTAACACACACAAATTGCTGGGGGAACTTCAGTCCGGGAAGTTTCTATGGAAGAGAATAAACAGTCCACGGTTCAGACTGAAACACTTCAAGACCTGTGTTGCTTAAGGGTTCCTGCAAATTCATCCCCTGTCCTAATGAGGGGCTGCGGGGGATGGGGTTGTGGGAAAGGGGACAAAGTCATCCTCATCTGCCATCTTTGCCCCCTCCAGCTTCTCATTACGTCTACACACACAGTTCACCCACATTCTTTCCACCCCTCCCCCTCCTGGTTCTATCTGCCATTCATCTCTCCCCTACTGGTTCCCATTATCACCTCCTTTACTGTCTCAAACCATCACACTGCCCCACTTCACACTCACAAATGAATGTGAACATTGTATGACGGGCCTGTTCCTGTGCTGTACTGTTCTATGTTCTCTGTTCCCAGTTTCGTAGAATGAGAAGAGATCTCATGGAAACACAAAATTCTTTCAGGAGTCAACAGGCTGGAGTGAGGGAGGATGTTTCCCCTGTCTGAGGAGTCAAGGGCCAGGGGTCTCTCTGCTCTCCGTCCAGCGGAAATCCCCCCCGATCCCCGTCCCCGGGTCAGCGCCGGCCCAATCTCCCCTCCTCCCCCGATCTCCGGGGCCGCGCTGCCCGAATGTCCCCCCGATCCCCGGGGCCGCGCTGTCCGAGTCTCCCCTCCGATCCCCGGGGCCGCGCTGTCCGAGTCTCCCCTCCGATCCTCGGGGCCGCGCTGCCCGAGTCTCCCCTCCGATCCTCGGGGCCGCGCTGCCCGAGTCTCCCCTCCGATCCTCGGGGGCCGCGCTGCCCGAGTCTCCCCCCGATCCCCGGGGACGCGCTGCCCGAGACTCCCCTCCGATCCTCGGGGCCGCGCTGTCCGAGTCTCCCCCCCGATCCGCGGGGCCGCGCTGCCCGAGTCTCCCCCCGATCCCTGGGGCTGCGCTCCCGAGTCTCCCCCTGATCCCCGGGGCCCCGCTGCCCGAGTCTCCCCCCGATAATCGGGGCCGCGCTGTCCGAGTCTCCCCCCGATCCCCGGGGCCGCGCTGCCCGAGTCTCCCCCCGATCCCCGGGGCCGCGCTGCCCGAGTCTCCCCCCGATCCCCGGGGCCGCGTTGTCCGAGTCTCCCCCCGATCCCCGGGGCCGCGCTGCCCGAGTCTCCCCCCGATCCCCGGGGCCGCGCTGCCCGAGTCTCCCCCCGATCCCCGGGGCCGCGCCGCCCGAGTCTCCCCCCGATCCCCGGGGCCGCGCCGCCCGAGTCTCCCCCCAGATCCCCGGGGCCGCGCTGCCCGAGTCTCCCCCCCGATCCCCGGGGCCGCGCCGCCCGAGTCTCCCCCCCGATCTCCGGGGCCGCGCTGCCCACGTCTCCCCCCGATCCCCGGGGCCGTGCTGCCCGAGTCTCCCCCCGATCCCCGGGGCCGCGCTGCCCGAGTCTCCCCCCGATCCCCGGGGCCGTGCTGCCCGAGTCTCCCTCCGATACCCGGGGCCGCGCTGTCCGAGTCTCCCCCCGATCCCCGGGGCCGCGCTGCCCGAGTCTCCCCCCGATCCCCGGGGACTCTCTAATTCTCTGCTTCTCCCCCCAGTCTCTGTCACCCTGGATGTGGAAACGGCGCATCCGTATCTCGAGGTGTCTGAGGATCGGAAGAGTGTGAGACGGACCGGGACCTGGAGGAATCTCCCTGACACCGGGAAGAGATTCACAAACCGGGCTTGTGTGCTGGGATCGGAGGGATTCACATCGGGGAGACATTACTGGGAGGTGGAGGTGACGGGGAATCGGGTCTGGAGTCTGGGAGTCGCCGCAGAGTCTGTGGAGAGGAAGGGATTGTTCAGTCTGAGTCCGGAGACCGGATTCTGGGTCATCGAGCGGGTTGGTGACGTGTTACATCGGGATTATGACGTGTTCGGTATCCCCTCCCCCGAGTCCCGTCTCGCTGCCGGTCCCATCCCCGGGAGGGTGGGAGTTTATCTCAGTTACGAGTCCGGGACAGTTTCATTTTACAACGCGGAGACCAAGTCCCGTCTCCACACATTCACTGGGAATAAATTCACGGGGAAACTTTATCCTTTCTTCCGGACTGTGAATGTAAACCAGTGGCTGAGAATCTGCTCCGGTTCCGCTCCGGGTCTGTAAACGGGTCGGGTCCCGGGACCGGCGTCAGGAGTAAAGTCCCTGTAAATATAAATGTGCGGAGAGTGCAGCTAAATACGCGGCTAAGGAGATGGTGCAGGAGGGAGGGCTTCATGTTTCTGGACAATTGGGGTTTGTTCCCGGGAAGGTGGGGCCTGTTCCGACGGGACGGTTTGCCCCTGAACTGGAGGGGGACTAACATCCTTGCGGGTAGATTTGCCAGTGCTGCTCGGGGGTGGGGGGTGGGGGGGCGGTGGAGGGGGTTAAACTAGATTTGCAGAGGGAGGGGAACCAGAGTGTTAGAGCAGATAGTGAGGTGGAGGAGGATAAAGGTCATGCGAGGACTGCATGTATAGACAGAAATCAAAGGTTTGTACATTAGGTTGTAAATTAATTTTCAGAACTTTAGAAATTGTAGTAAAAAAAGATTTCTAAAAAAATTTTTAATGAAGAACATGACCAGAACATATGTGAAAAAGTGGCTACTTCAGTTTTACACCTATCGCAATAATTGTCTATGTTAGGAAATATTTTGGATAGTCTCTCCTTTGTTAAATAGTAAGTGAACAATTTTAAATTGAATTAAACACTGATTGGCACATATCAAAGAAGAATTGACCATCTTCATTAACAAAGGTCATATTAAGTTCTCTCTCCCAATCTTGTTTAATTTTTACTGATTAAGGGGATCTGTTTTTCTTTTTGCAGATTTATTTATTTTTATTTTCATTTATTTTGTGATGGTCGATTGATGACTTTTGAAGAGTTAATTAGCAAATATTCTCTCTCTCATACACACTTACTGCAATATCTTCAGGTTAGAAATTTTTTACAAAAATAATTATCTGTTTCAATATATGCAAGAATCTGATTAGTTGGATAGTATTTTGAATATGAATCCTTTAGTAAGAGAATTTGTAATTCTCATTGGTAGAATTTATAATTTATTTTTAATACATTAATACAAAAAGATAACCTCCCACCTAAGGTTTATACATGATAGAAATATTCGTTGTTTCAGACGTGATAGAGGGGGAGGGATGAAAGGGGGAGGAGGGGCATTACTAGTCAGGGAAAATATCACAGCTGTGTGTAGACAGGACAGACCGGAGGGCTTGTCTACAGAGGCCATATGGGTGGAGCTGAGGAACGGGAAAGGTGTGACCACACTAATAGGGGTGCATTATAGACCGCCCAATAGTCAGAGAGAATTGGAGGAGCAAATCTGTATAAAGATAGTAGACTAATGTAAGAAACAGTAAGTTGTAATAGTAGGGAATTTTAACTTTCCACATATTGACTGGGACTCCCAAAATGTAATAGGGCTAGAAACTTTAAAAAGTTTTCTAAATCAATATATAGAGGTACCTACGAGAGAGGATGCAATACTTGATCTCCTATTAGGAAACCAGACAGGTCAGGTGACAGAAGTATGTGTAGGCGAACATTTTGGGTCCAGTGACCATAATGTCATCAGTTTCAAGTTAATTATGGATAAGGATAGGCCTGGTCCTCGAGTTGAGGTTCTAAATAGCAGAAGGGCTAATTTTGTGGAAATGAAAAAAGATCTAGGAAGAGTGGATTGGGGTAAGTTTTTTTTTCCTGACAAGGATGTGTTCAGTAAGTGGAAGGCCTCCAAATGTGAAATTTTGAGAGTGCAGAGTTTGCATTTTCCTGCCAGGATTAAAGACAAAGTTAACAGGCATAGGGAACCTTGGTTTTCAAGGGATATTGGCAATCTGGTTAAGAAAAAGGGAGAAGTGTTTTGCAGGTATAGGCAACAAAGAGCAAATGAGTTACTTAAAGAGTATAGAAAACGTAAGAAAATACTAATGAAGGAAATCAGGAAGGAAAACAGACATGAGGTGGCTTTGGCAGATAATGTGAAGGAAAACCTGAAGGGTTTCTACAAGTATATTAAGAGTAAAAGGACAGTAAGGGACAAAATTGGTCCCCTAGAAGATCAGAGTGGTCGTCTATGTGTGGGGCCTTACGAGATGGGGGAGATCTTAAACAGTTTTTTTGCATCAGTATTTACTCAGGAAACTGGCATAGTGTATATGGAAGGAAGGGAAACAAGCAGTAGTGTCATGGAACATTTGTAGATTAAAGAGGAGGAGATGCTTGCTGCCTTACAGTGAATAAAGGTAGATAAATCCCCCGGGCCTGACTTGATATTTCCTCGGACCTTGAGAGAGACTAGAGTAGAAATTGCAGGGGCCCTGACAGAAATATTTAAAATGTCCTCAGCCACGGGTGCAGTGCCGGAGGATTGGAGGGTAGCTCTTGTTATTCCATTGTTTAAAAAATGCTCCAATAGTAAACCAGGTAATTACAGGCCAGTGAGCCTGACATCAGCAGTATGTAAGTTATTGTCAGATGTTCAGAGAGATCGGATTTACAAGTATTTGGACAGCCAAGGGCTGATTAAGGACAGTCAGTATGGCTTTGTGCATGGTAGATCGTATTTAATGAATCTTGAAGAGTTTTCGAGGAGGTTACCAACAAAGTAGGTGAAGGAAAGGCTGTGGATGTTGTCTACATGAACTTCAGTAAGGCCTTTGACAAGGTCCCACATGGGAGGTTAGTTCAGAAAGTTCAGACATGAGGTATCCTTGGAGAGGTTGGAGAGATTGAAAGAGTGCAGAGATTTACTAGGATGTTGCCAGGTCTTCAGGAGTTGAGTTACAGGGAAAGATTGAACAGGTTAGGACTTTATTCCTTGAAGCGTAGAAGAATGAGGGGAGATTTGATAGAGGTTTACAAAATTATGGGGGGTATAGACAGAAAATGCGAGTAGGTTCTTTCCATTTAGAGAATTATACACGAGATGAGAATTATCGATCGATTAATTTTAACTCGTTCACCGCATCCGTCAACCAAACAGAAACACCGGGGATTCAGCACCAGTTGCGGGCGGCAGGTCCTGAGGTCCCCCAGGTCCTAAAGTCCACCCGTAATGAGACAGGTTAAATGGGACAAGTGCGGGCGGTGCTGACCGGAAAAGACAGTGAAGATTGTTCATTAAGTTCATCTGCCATTTCTTTGTCCCCCATTACTACTTCACCAGCATCATTTTCCAGTGGTCCCGTATCAACTCTCATCTCCCTTTCACTCTTCATGTAACTGAAAACTAAACTTTTCGTATCCTGATTTATATTATTGGCCAGTTTGCCCTCATATTTCGTCTTGACCATTCTTGTGGCTTTTTTCGTTGCCTTTTGTTGGATTTTAAGAGCATCCCAATAATCCAACATCCCACTCACCTTTGCTACCCTATATGTCATTTCCTTAGGTTTAACACAATTATTACATGCCTTTTCCAGCTCAAACTATGAATTGATTTAAAGTCAGTCCCATAATTTAATAGTTTTTATCTGAAAACTATCTACCCTCGCAAAGATTGTACTGAAGACTGCATTTGATTTTTGTTCAGCCTTGTATGCTTCACATTGAAATAGTATGTGTTTCAACAGTTTCATAATGACAAAATGTACACAACACAGAATTAAGTTTTCCAATTAGTTACAAGGCATAATTAAGCACAGTGTGGACATTTCTAAGTCGAGTCAATATCATTCCTTCCCTTGTTTTAAGCCCTTCTTCTATAAACCCAACGGGTTTATGTATTCTGTAAAGGTGTCTGTCCTTATGTCCATTATCCTACGTCTTGCCATAAGCCCCTAATTCTTAACACTACCAGCCCTTTAGCTTCTAATTTGCTAAGTGGAAGGTCTATATCCACAGCTTAACATTTAACAGCTTTTGGTGCTACACAGTCAACATCATCATTTCCCTCAACAGTGTGATGTGCAGGGCCCATAATGTGCAGACATATAAATCAAACTTTATATATGAAATACCGTTTGACAAGTTTCCAACAGTCAATCTGACCTACTGCCAGAATGACCTGTTTAAGACTCATCAAAACCGAAATGTATTCTGAGCAAATTATAAGGTCCAATTTCCTCTAGCCACTGTAAGCCCATACTGTTCGGAAAGAATTCTGCTTCATATGCTGATAAATGGCTATAAGTCATTTCTTTATCATTACCTGCAATTCAGGCACACAAAAACAGCCACACCAACATCCCCAGTTAACTTATCTTTTGATTCATCTGTAAAAATGGTTACTGTATGATAATAAATTTCAGTAATATACTGATGAACCAACAGACTCTCAGGCAGAACCGAATCCAATCGTGTAACCTAAAATCAACTGAAGTCATTGGAAAAAACAAGATGGGGTTACAGAGAAAGCTACAGTGGGACATATTGTATCATCAAATACACCCATATTCCCAGCATGGTAAGAACCCAGCCACCCAAAACAAAAAACACTCTTCTTGTGATGTCCCCAACCGTCCTCCAGCACACCTTTAACAGGATGATCATTTCTTTGCCCCCACAAATTAATCCAGTATGTTGACATCAACTTGAACCTCTGTTACTTTGAGGGCAATTGTCCCATTGCAATCAGTAAAGCCAAAACAGGAGACAACATTACCGCACCAGAACACAATCTTAAAGTCTGTAATTGTATCACAAACAAACATTTTTAATTTGAAGATGAAGCTGATCCACAGGCCACAAAGACATAATCAAGAACAGATGAAATTAAACAAATATAATTGGTCAACAAAGATTTTCATGTTGCACCAAAGAATACCCACATAGATGTCTGAGGAGATTTAAAGCTCCTTTACATTTATCAATTATTTTACTGATAGGTGCTTCCACATTAGCTTATTAACCATCCACATAATGAGAAATCTTACCACTGACACTTCCTCAAGATATTAATTATATAATTTAAAATCGAGTGCAAGTCTATTAATGCTGTTTGTAAACCACGCAGTGTGTTAACGACTGAAAGCTTAAAATCCTCATCAATCTGTCCACTGTTTTACCTATTCACTGTAAATTGCAAATTGCAATTAATACCTCTAATCTATAAAGCTACGTCATCTGTATATTGTGATTTACCCAGGGTATCCCATTTTCCCATCTCAGAGAAAATATCATTAATCATAATATTAAATAATGAAGGGCTACAAATACTGCCTTGTGGGATCCCATTCTCCATCTCATAGAAACACAAACATAACATGCCGACCGGTACTTGCACAGTCTGTCCAAATAAAAAACCCAGAAAAATAATACAATGTCCCCCTCACTCCTAATTTAATCAAAAGTCCTTTCTTCCATATCATTTCCCTTTTCAGTATCAAGAAATACTGCTATTACAACATCTTTATTTAATTGTGCTTTACGAATATCATCTTCCAAACCTAAAACTGAATCTAATGTCATTTCACCCTTCCAAAATCCACTCTAATAAAACACTTTATCACCACTCTTTCTAAAATATAACTCAAGCGCTTGATTACCATACATTCCATAAGTTTGCATAAATGAGACATTCACGATATAGGCCCTTAACTAGAAGGATCAAATGGGAATCTGCCAGGTTTCAGAATTGGCACTACTATTTCCATTTTCCATGAGGAAAGTAGATGCACAATTCAAACATTTAATATTTTCACAAAAACGAATTTTATACAATTACAATTTCAAATATCATTCTTTCCTAGGGACACCTGTCCTGCATTATTAATAGACTTCTTAAATTCATACAAAGAAATCTCTCCATCAGTGATACTATCATTGCTATAGCTGACTTCCAGCACATCAGGGTATTCACTGAAAAACATATCCCTACATTGTTTAACTTCTTCACTTAAATTATCCTGATTATGAATCTCAGCAAATGACCCAGCCAGTAACACAACCTTCCCTGTTTCAGTAACAATCATTTTGCCCTCATTAATCAACACTGGAATATTATGATTCCCCACAAATCCCATTTTCTAAATCATGTCCCAAACAATTCCAAGTTTGATATCCCTTCCAATATTATCTCCATATAACCTCCAGTAAATCACCTACTTCCTCAGCACGGCCTTTGCCCTTTTATTGTTAATAATGTAACACGGAGACTGATGCACCATCACATAAAAACTCACATTTCTCCCAATTTGCTTCCTGTCCCGTTATAAATCCAAATTCAAACTCATAAAGACAGGAAGGCTGACTGACGTTCACATAAACTAATCACCCTCCGAGTTCCCATTTGAGCGACAGGCACGGCAGCCAATGACAGCTGGGATCAGTGTTAAGCCTGAGCTACGATAGGCTGGAAGAAATCGGCCCATGATCAGCCCCTCCTCTTCTGCTCCAACGCCATGGCGGAGATCAGCGAGGCGCTTCTGTTGGAGTCGCCGGCCTCGGCGCCCACAAGGACGGGTGTGATTCCCCTTCGCGCCTCGGTGGGTCTGTTTCGGTGACGTCTGTGGTGGCTGACGAAACATGCTTTGTCAGGGAGCGAGCGAGGAACAATGACTACAATTCCCAGAAGGCCCCACTGATGACGTTGTGGTGTTGTTTCGGGGTAAGGTATAAAAGCAAAATGGAGGAAAATGTAATGCATTACGTTTTCTGTACTGTGTCGTGCCTTCAATAAAAAAATAAATTAAAAGAGAGATTCCAGCGAGGAATAGATAGAACATAGAACAATCCTCTGAACATCCTCTACATAGCACCATCCAGAGACAGAGAAGCAGTTTCAGCGACAGGTTACTATCGATGCAATGCTCCTCAGACAGGATGAAGAGGTCAATACTCCCCAATGCCATTAGGCTTTACAATTCTACCGCCAGGACTTAAGAACTTTTTAAAAGCTATTATTAATGCTTTTTGAGATAGTGATTTAGATGCATATCATATTTTTTACTGAGTTAAGTATTATATGTAAATAGTTTTGCTACAACAAGTGCATGGGACATAGGAAAAAAAGTTGAATTTCCCCATGGGGATGAATAAGGTATCTATCTATCTATCTATCTATCTATCTATCTATCTATCTATCTATCTATCTATCTATCTATCTATCTATCTGTCTATCTACAGCACAGTACAGGCCCTTCGGCCCACAATGTTGCGCCAACCCTTAAACTCTGCCTCCCTAAGCTTAAATTACTCCAGATACCTGTCTTGTAGTCTCTTAAACTTCACTAGTGTATCTGCCTCCACCACTGACTCGGGCAGTGCATTTCACGCACCAACCACTCTCCGAGTATAAAATCTTCCTCTAATTTGAACTTGAACTTCCCTCCCCTTACCTTAAAGCCATGTCCTCTTGTAGGAGCAGTGGCGCCCTGGGGAAGAGGCGCTGGCTGTCCACTGTATCTGTTCCCCTTAATATCAACTATGTACCTCTATCATTTCTCCTCTCATCCTCCTTCTCTCCATAGAGTAAAGCCCTAGCTTCCTTAATCTCTGATCATAATCCATACTCTCTAAACCAGGCAGCATTCTGGTAAATCTCCTCTGTACCCTTTCCAATGCTTCCACATCCTTCTTATAGTGAGGTGACCAGAACTGGACAGAGTACTCCAAGTGTGGCCCAACCAGAGTTTTATAGAGCTGCATCATTACATCGCGACTCTTAAACTCTATCCCTCGACTTATAAAAGCTAACAACCCATAAGCTTTCTTAACTACTCTGTCTACCTGTGAGGCAACTTTCAGGGATCTGTGGACATGTAGCCCCAGATCCCTCTGCTCCTCCACACTTCCAAGTATCCTGCCATTTACTTTGTACTCTGCCTTGGAGTTTGTCCTTCCAAAGTGTACCACCTCACACTTCTCCAGGTTGAACTCTATCTGCCACTTCTCAGCCCACTCCTGCATCCTATCAATGTCTCTCTGCAAACTTTGACAATCCTCTGCACTATCCACAACACCACCAACCTTTGTGTCTTCTGCAAACTTGCCAACCCATCCTTCTACCCCCACATCCAGGACGTTAATAAAAATCACGAAAAGTAGGGGTCCCAGAACTGATCCTTGAGAGACACCACTAGTCACAACACTCCAATCCGAATGTACTCCCTCCACCACAACTCTCTGCTTTCTGCAGGCAAGCCAATTCTGAATCCACCTGGTCAAACATCCCGGGATCCCATGCCTTCTGACTTTCTGAATAAGCCTACCGTGTGGAACCTTATCTAGTGCATTACTAAAGTACATGTTGATCACATCCACTGCACTACCCTCATCTATATGCCTGGTCACCTCCTAAAAGAACTCCATCAGGCTTGTTAGACACGATCTGCCCTTCAGAAAGCCATGCTGACTGCCACTGATCAGACCATGATTCTCTAAATGCCAATAGATCCTATCTTTGTGAATCTTTTCCAACAGATTTCCCACCACAGATGTAAGGCTCAATGGTCTATAATTATCCAGACTATCCCTACTACTCTTTTTGAACAAGGGGACAACATTCGCCTCCTTCCAATCCTCCGGTACCATTCCCGTGGACAATGTGGACATAATGATCCTAGCCAGAGGCTCAGCAATCTATTTCCTCGCCTCGGATGCAGAAATGGGAAGTGACAGATGGAGTTCAACACAGATGAAGAGGTTCATTTCTGCAGGTCAAATTTGAACACAGAATATAATATTAATGGTAAGACTCTTGGCAGTGTGGAGGATCAAAGAGATCTTGGGGTCCATGTACATACGACATTCAAAGCTGCTGTGGAGGTTGGCAGTGTTGTTAGGAAGGCGTCTAGTGTGATGGCCTTCATCAACCATGGGATTGAGTTCAAGAGCTGTGAGGTGATGTTGAAGCTATATTTCTCCTAACCTGTACATAAGTACTTGTACCCCAACACGGCAGGGCTGTGGGCTTAGTTGGACCCCACTTGGGAGTCCTGTGTTCAGTTCTGGTGGCCTCACTACAGGAAGGATGTGGATACTATAGAGAGTGGAGAGTAGATTTACAAGGATGTTGCTCTTGGATTGGAGAGCATGCCTTATGAGAATAAACTGAGTGAACTTGGCCTTTCCCTCTTGGAGCGACGGAGGATGAGAGGTGACCTGATAGAGGTGAATAAGATGAAGAGAGGCTTTGACCATGTGGATAACCAGAGGCATTTTCCCGGGCTTGAAGTGACTAACACGAGGGGACGTAGTTTTAAGCTGCTTGGAAGTCAGTACTGAGGGAATGTCAGGGGTAAGTTTCTTACACAGAGAGTGGTGGGTGCATGGAATGCACTGCCTGCAGCGATGGTGGAGGTGGATACAATAGGATATTTTAAGAGACTCTTAGATAGGTTCATGGAGCTTAGAAACATAGAGGGATATACGATCAGGAAATCCTAGGCAGTCTGTAGAGTAGGTTACATGGTCGGTAGAACATTGTGGGCTGAAGAGCCTGTAATGTGCTGTAGATTTCTGTGTTCTGTGTCAAAGACAGGCAGAGGGATTAGTTTAAATGGACAGGAGGACAGCATGGAAAGGTTGGGCCGAAGGGCCTGTGTTAGTGCCGTAAGGGAGGGGTTCTGTCCCAACCATCGATTCTATTCCCCTCAACAGATGCTGCCTGACTTGACAACGTTCTTGAAAAGTTGCATTCAGTTCCGCTTAGCATTCTGTACAAAGGATGTTTTGTGCTGGAAGAGTGCAGAGGAGATTCATCATGATTGAGGGGGCTTGTGTTCATAAATCCATAAGGCATAGGAACAGAATTAGGCCATTCAGCCCATTGAGTCAGCCACCTTTCCATCATGGCTGATCCCAGATCGCACTCAATTCCAGATATCTGACCTCCTGCCATATCCTTTGATATATGACCAATCAGGAAATGATCAACTTCCGCCTTGAATATACCCACACACTCGGCCTCCACCGCAGTCTGTGGCAGAGCATTCCACAGATCCAATACTCTCTGTCCAATAAAAAAAATAACCTGCTTACCTCTGTTTAAAAAGGTGGCCCCTCTACTTTGTGGCTGTGCCCCACCACAGGAAATACCTTCTCCACATCCACCTTATCCAGTCCTTTCAACATTCGGTAGATTTCAATGAGATGCCCCCGCATTTTTCTGAGTTCCAGTGAGCACAGGGTCAAAGCTGCCAAATGCTCCTCATATTTTAACCCATTCATTCCCAAAATCATCCTTCTGAACCTCCTCTGGACTCTCTCCAATGACAACACATCCTGTCTGAGATGTGGGGCCCAACACTGTTGACAATACTCCAAGTGCGGCCTGACTCGTGGCTTATAAAGCCTCAGCATTATCTCTTTGCTGTTATATTCATGGGGCGAGATTGGACTGTGTTGATCTACAGGGGGATCTTGGAATCCGAGTTCATAACTCCCAGATAGTGGTTCCATTGTCGGACAGTTATGTTGCAGTTGTATAAACCTCTAGTTTAACCACATCTGCAGAATTGCATTCGAAGACAGGAATAATGTGGAGGTTTTGGATGGTGAGTGAAAGAGGCTTAACAGGATGCTGCCTGGATAAAGTGAGACCGGACAATCTCGGGTAATTTTCTCCGGAGTGGCAGAGGCTGAGGGAGGTCTGACAGACGTTTACAGGAATGTGAGAGACACAGACAGAGTGGGCAGCCGGGATTTTTTCTCTAAGGAGGTAATGTCCAATGCCAGTAGGCATGCACTTCAGGAGAAAGGGGGAACACATCCTCATTGGACCTTTTTGCACTATTGAAGTATTTTGTAATTTAGTGCATTTTGTATCTTTTCTCTGCATAGCTGCTGTTAAAAACAAAACAATTAGTAAAGACAATGATGTTAAAAACCTGACTGAGGATGTTTAAAGGAGATTTGCGTTTCAAGTTTTGTTTTTCATTCCCATAGTGGTGGGTGTCTGGAGTGAATATCGGGTGGTGGTGGAGGCAGATGTGAAAGAGGCTATTAGATACCACGTGAATGTGTGGAGAATGGAGGGATGTGTCCCTTGTGTAGGCAGAAGGGATTGGTTTAGTAAGGCATGAGTGACCAGCTCATGGGTTCAGAACAACACAGTGAGCAGAAGGGCCTGTTCAAGGACAAGTACAGCAAGCAGAGCAGGTAAACTGGATAACGTGATCCCACTCAGAGAACAGACTGTGACGTCAGTGGATATATGCCGGCATCACAGTTCTCTCACCAAAGATACTTCACTGCTGGATAAAATGAAGTTTGTGATGTCTATATCCGATGTGGTGAATTGTACTGCTCAGACATCTCATCCTGCTGAGGAAATTAAAATTATTGTGAAAGCTGCAGAAAGGTATCTTGGTGTAACTGGTGTTTTGTGGGAAGCTGTAAATGAAGCTCTGATTTGTGGGGGTTTCTGCATCCCAGTCTACTTGTGAAGATATGTAATGGGATTGAAATATTGAAGTGAAATGCAAGAAGCCTGATTTTACATGGTCAATACTTATAGCAGTTTATTTCTGATTTGTCAGATTCTTCCGATGTTATATCTGTTCAGGAAACCTGCACATTTTAAGTTTTATTCCTGTGCAGGATTATATTGTCATTTGGCTTGACAGGTTAGTTGGTAGAGGGGTGGTGTTGTCAGTTTTACAAGGAAAAGGGCAGAGTATAGTGTTGTGAATGGGAATAAAATGTATCATGAACTTGTAGAAAATCTTGATTCAACAGCTATGTGTGCAATTTTCTTTTGAGAAAATATGAACTTTCTGAATGGTATTTGGAGGTTTGGCCATCTACTTTTCTCATGGAAAATGGTTGTAGTAGTTCCCATTCTAAAACCTGGAACTCCCCATCTGATCCTCCTTCTTGTAGGCCAATATAATTAAAGTCTCATTTATGTAAACTTGTGGAACGTATGGTAATCGAGTGTTTGAATTATATTTTCGATAAAAAGAGGTAATTTCATGTTTTATCAGAGGGGAATTTGGAACGGTAGAATAAGACCATAAGACAAAGGAGCAGAAGTCGGTCATTCGGCCCATTGAGTCTGCTCTGCCATTTTATCATGAGCTGATCCATTCTCCCATTTAGTCCCACTCCCTCACCGTCTCACCATAACCTTTGATACCCTGGCTACTCAGATACCTAGCAATCTCTGCCTTAAATAACATTGGAATCAGTTTGGGTTTGGAAGATCATATTAGGAAAATACAGTTAAATAAAGATGTTGTAATAGCAATATTTTTGATATTGACAAGGCAAATAATATTTATTGAAGTATGGACTTTTGATTAATTTTTGGAAATGCAATTGATAGGGCTATTGTACAATTTTTTTCTGATTGTTTCTATTTGTACATCTTGTAAAGGTATGAATGGGCAAGGATGACATTGAATTCATTTTTATATTTAGAAGATGGTATTAGTAAAGCCAGTTAAATATAGATGTTGTAACTGCAGTATTTTCACTATTCAAAAGGCAGATGGTATTTATGCAAGGAAAGAATTTTTATAAATTGTGGAAATGAGGATGGAGGGGCTGTTATCTAACTTTGAGTTGTTTTAATTGAATGTTTTGTGTCAGGTATGGGTGGGAAAGTTATATTCAGGTTGTAATGAGATAGAGACTGGGATTCCACAGGCAGTGTTTATTATTTATAATTCATAATATTTTTCTCTGAGACAGGTTTTGGAGTGTGTAAATCCCTATATGCAGATGATGGAGGTTTATGGATTA
>NW_027331924.1:9129125-9130502 GCF_048418815.1 Hemitrygon akajei
AATTTTAACAGCTTTTGTAACTGAACCGCTGTGTGCAGGGACCCATAGGAATTGGACATATCAACAAATACTCTGCGTATGAAATAATGTTTGATGAGTTTCCAACAATAAATCTGTCCTACTGCAAGAATTACCTGTTTTAAGACTCATCAAAACCGAACAGGCATCTGAACAAATTACAACTTAACTGGGATTGTTTTTGTACATGAATTACAGGTAATGATAAAGAAACAACTTACCAACCATTTATCAGTATATATAGTAGAATCTGTTTCCCTCAATTTAGGCTTACAGTGGGTGGTGGAAATCTGTTGATGTAAAGTTGTAATTTGTTCAGATGCCTCTTCGGTTTTGATTTCATAATAATTCTCCACAATATATTGACGAATCAAGATTCTCAACCAGTACAGAATCCTTAGACTTCATTGAATTGTGTATCCTTAAATCAACTAAAGGCATTGAGAAAAACAATGTGGGGTTACCAAGAACGTGACAGTGGGACATATTGCATAATCCAACGAACCCATATTCCCAGCGTGATTAGAACCCAGTCCCTGGACAACAAGCTGTGTGAAACACAATACAATAAATGTTGTGTAATTGAGGGAATTATACAACATTGCATTGTTTGTAAGGGATACACAATATCATGGGATTTATTCTGAAGAGGGGAGATCTCGGAGAGTCTCTGCTGTTACCAACCCGCAGGTTCCGTTTACTGTGGACTGTCGCTTTAAGCGCCTGAGTGAGGCGGGACTATGACGTCAGTGACAGGCTGTCGCGGTGTGTGCAGATTAAAATACAGAGACGCAGAGAGAGAGAGGGGGGAGGGAGAGAGAGAGAGGGGGAGGGAGGGAGGGAGAGAGAGAGAGAGAGAGAGAGAGAGAGAGAGAGAGAGAGAGAGAGAGAGAGAGAGAGAGAGAGAGAGGAGAGAGAGAGAGAGAGAGAGAGAGAGAGAGAGAGAGAACACAGTTACTCTGGCAGTCTTCGCAAGACTTGAACAAGAACTACCGGGGCAAGTTTGCTCCAGAATGTGTGATTGTCACTTCGTATAATCAGAAGGAGTGGATTTTGGGATCTCTTGTTAACCCTTGCCTGGGTATGTTGTGTGGTGACCTCTGGAAGACGGTATTCCTGTGACAGGTCGTTTTCGGTGATAATTCGTATGTGGATTTGGAACGATGACGGACAAGATCTACGGCGGCTGTTATCTCGTTTTCCCAGCGTGGAACCTGTGGAATACTTGGTACTTGCCTTCTCTCTCCAGTACAACGTCCATTGCAAATATCTCTTCCCATCATTTATTCCGTGGATGACCGAACTGTCCTACTTTACCATCTCAAGACTCTGAGCCTTATTCCCCCATGCTCAATAGTT